>NC_072002.2:57548718-57856218 GCF_028885655.2 Pongo abelii | reverse complement strand
TATCTTTTCCAATTTCTATTATAATTTTTTTATTGAGAAGATTAATGGAAGATCATTGCTTAATTCCAAAATTTGTGGCATTTAGATGATTAGCTCCCTGTTATTTACATCTAACTTAATTCCATATTGATAAAACTACATAATGTATATGCTATGAATCTTTTGAGATTTACTGGTACTTACCTGAATGTATTACTGACTTTTATAATTATCTCTTTATTTTTTTCCTGCTTAAAATTATTCGGACTTTGTAAATCTATTAATTGTTTTTATTAAAGCTTCACAGTTATTAGATATTTTACTGTTCCTTTTATACCATTCTCTTTCTTCTGGGCATATATTATATATTCTTCTTATATCTTCCATGCCTCTTATTCATATTTTTCATTTAATTTATCTCATACTTTGTGTTACACTCAAGATGATTTTTTAAATTTTGTATTCCAAAGAATGAATTCCCTTATTAAATAGGCCTAATATATTATTAAGCCATTCAACTATGTTTTAAATTTCTATCATTATATGTTTTGTATTATTTTTCTAAGTTCTTATTAATTACAAAAATATTTCTTGGTCATTTTATATAGTCTCTTAATTATATTTCCAATCCCTTTTTTAAAAAAAAAATGTGAAGTTCTGGGGTACTTGTGCAGACGTGCAGTTTTGTTACATAGGTAAATGTGTGCCATGGTGGTTTGCTGCACCTAACAACCCATCACCTAGGTATTAAGGCCAGCATGCATTAGCTTTTTTCCCTAATCCTCTCCCCACTCCATGCCCTCCCCTGACAGGCCCCAGTAAGTGTTGTTCCCCTACCTGTGTCCATGTGTTTTGTTCAGCTCCTACTTATAAGTGAGAACATGTGATGTTTGGTTTTCTGTTCCTGCATTAATTTGCTGAGGATAACGGCTTCCAGCTTTATCCATGTTCCTGAAAAGGACATGATCTCATTCCGTTTAATGGCTACATAGTATTCCATGGTGTGTATGTACCACATTGTCTTTATCCAGTCTATCATTGATTGGCATTTGGGTTGATTCCATGTCTTTGCTATTTTGAATAGTGCTACAATGAACATATGCATGCATGTATCTTTATAATAGAATTACTTATATTCCTTTGGGTGTATAACCAGTAATGAGATTGCTGGGTCAAATGGTATTTCCACTTCTAAATATTTGAGGAATCACCACACTGTCTTCCACAATGGTTGAACTAATTCACGTTCCCACCAACAGTGTGAAGGTGTTCCTATTTCTCCACAACCTCTCCAGCATCTGTTGTTTCTTCACCTTTAAATAATCACCATTCTGACTGGTGTGAGACGGTATCTCATTGTGTTTTTTATTTGCATTTCTCTAATGTTTGGTGATGTTGAGGTTTTCTCATGTTTGTTGACTGCATGTATGTCTGTTTTTGAGAGGCATCTGTTCATATCCTTTGCTCACTTTTTAATGGGTTTGTTTTCTTGTAAATTTGCTTACGTTGCTTGTAGATTCTTGATAATAGACCTTTGCCAGATGGCTAGATTGCAAAACTTTTCTCCCATTCTGTAGGTTGTCTCTTTTCACTGATGATAGTTTCATTTGCTGTGCAGAAACTCTTTAGTTTAATTAGATACTTCTTTTTAAAAGTATATTAAAAATAATGATTTTTTTCTGAATCTGTAATGTTGATATCTGAGGTATTTGCAGATCTGATTCTCTGTGCACGTGTGTGTGTGTGTGTGTGTGTGTGTTTTCTTTAGCTGGTGTTAGTAGCTCATAAGCATCATTTTCTTGGGTATTTTGTGAGTCTATGCACCCGTAAATCTTAGAATTTTAAGTATAAAAAGTCCTTAAGACTAAACTCAAGGTGAGTTCTTTATGAGAGGGTTTACATTTGCTTCTGCCAATTTTGGGGGATCTATGTCTCAGGGACTAGTTTAAGACAAGTTATTGGTTTAATTTCTTTTTTCCCCCCCAAGACCATTCAGTTAACACAATTTTAGCAACAATCACAGAAGAGCCTGACTGTGGTGAAAGCTTCTCAAGTTATAAACAGGAATTTGTCCCCTCTCTATGCAGCAACAAGTTCACCACGGAAAATTCCCTGCACTCTCCTAAAGAATGGCAGGATTATTTCTGTTGCACTTACTAAGGGTATAGGCTTTCAGGGCCTTAGCTTTATATGCAGAAAACTTCTCTTAGCCTCTCCATCTTGGGCAAACCTGACTTTTCTCCTCTCCCATGTGTCCTGTGAGGCAATGAAAAACCAAAAGTCATGTTCACTGGGTTCAACAAATATCCTCAAGACGGAAGACAGACCCTGTGTTTTTCCGGAAGACAGACCCTGTGTTTTTCTTACCTTTCTGAATCTCTCCTGCCTTTAATTTTGGCTTGTGAAATTCCCTTCTTTTTTATCTAATATGTTGAAACATTTTAAAATTTGCTTTAAAATATTTTTATGTTTTTTCCAACACAGCTGAGACATTGGTTGGCATACCAAATCTGCCCTTTAGTCAGAAATGGAAGCTTTCACCCTGTTCTCTCTCTTTCACTGTAACATACTTATTTGTGCTTTATTGCTGTTTCCATTGCCTGGAATTATCTCTGCAGCTTTTTCTATGTCTGTAAACGAACATATGAACTTCATATGTTGCTAACTTAGTTTTTCACTGCTGTAATCATAGTGCCCACAAAAGTACTTGGCACATAGGAGATGATAAATATTATTTTCTAGTGGAGTAATGATGAATTTCATGTAGTTAGAATGATTACTGCATGGAGAAGTTCTGTCTCCATTCTTTTTCTCTCTCTTTAAATCTCTCTTTCACATGAGAACTGGTTCCAGGGCAATTACACTGACTTAATAAAGTATTAGTTTTGCATCTCATTGAAGCTATGGATTCCAAAATTCATATTTATAATTGAGAAGACCAAAACCACCTGGGTAGGCAGTCTTGTGAAAAGCACTGCTCCATTGGTCCAACACAAATTACTAGCTGCCCAAATTGCAAAAATCCAGTTAATAATAGAGCAGTCTTATATGTAAATAAGCCAATATTTGGGTTTTAATAATAGAGCCATTTTATATGTAAATTAGCCAGTATTTGGGTTTTTATTGTCCCCTTGCCTAAATCCATTTCAATAGCACCCTAGATTCACTCCATTTATGTGATTTCCCATTTGGAATTTTATTATCTGTCCCATGATGATATAATTTCTTCTCAAATTATTCTCTTGGCCTTAAGTTTGTTTTTGTTGTTATTATTGTTTGCTTGCTTTCTGACTACCAAATTCATACTTCCAAATACTCTGACTATAAACTTACATTTAGAACTTTGCCTACCTAGGTTTGTCCCATATTAGTGAGAATACAAGTTCCTGTTATGAAACTAAGTTACTTAACATTTCTCATAAGAAGGAAGAGAGTGTTAATCACTTTCTCTATAACAGGAGTTCTAAGTTGTGTGTATGTGTGTGTGTATACATAGATGTGTGAATTCATTCACTGAAAGGTTCAACATTTTAGAATAATACATATTATTCTATATGTATAATACATATATGTATTATACATATGGGTACATAACTCACTCTCAACCCTAATCTAGTCACTTATTTATTCAATAAATTGATGTTTATATTTTTTTCTGAATCCATCTAGATTCAATTAACATCTATTTTGTGATCTTTAGTTTTAAGTGGTAGGGTCTATTTGCTTTAAAGGAAGCCATTTGCTTCAAAAATTTGACTTTAAAAAGTGTGTTCTTATCCGAATATTTTAATACTTCTTTTAAAAAAATGCAACCCCCATATTGAAAATATAACTTCCTATCTTTAATTTATCACATGTAACCTTCTTTTTCTGTGTCATTCATTTTTCTTTGCAAAATGTGGTTCTGCTAGTTTTTGTATTATAATATTTGCTCTATACTAAACCTACCTCCTTTAAAAGATTGTTCTAAGATGAGCTGCATCCAATGTTTTATTGATGAGTCCTAAGAGAAAGATTCATTTGAAATGCTCCCAGATTGGAGGAAGCTATTGGCTATGTACCTGTGGCATTATCTTAAATAGCATCTCTAATCTTTATAGAGCTAAGGAAGCCACTTCTTAGGCTGGCTTTCAGAACCATCAAAACCTGAAGGCAATGCCTCAGGCATTTACACTGATGGCCATTAATATAAAAGTGAGAAGAGCATGACTAGCTGTCATTATCACACACTGAATTTGTATTTCTGAAGAGAATTAAAAAAATTAATGTTCTTGCTTCTCTTAGCTTTTTTTCCCTTGCCAATAATTAGAATGCTTAGAAAATAACATAGCCATAGATTCTTATCAGGCACGCGGAACGTATTAAAATGATTGCATGTATTTTTCTTCCATTTACAAGAAGCAGGTAAGTTATTATTCAATTATTATGCTTTTACCTGAGGCAATCTCAAAAAGACTACTACCAAGTTTCTTATCATGCATTTTCAAAATCCCATATATTAAGGAGAATATTTGTAGAATAAACCTTTTGGAATTACAAAACATTATTTTTACCAGGAAACTTTTATAAACTAAGGGCTAGAAACAATGGATAATTTATGAATTAAGAAGCTAATACAGAGAATATGTATACAAATATCTGTATTTTTTTATATTTGAGGGAACATTGGGAGAATTGCCCAAGGAAAAACCTCAGTTTTCACTTCATTTGGTGTAGTAAAACATAGAGACAATCTAAAAGAACTAATGTTTCTGATTTCAATCGAACAGATCATGGAAATATGAATGGCAACTGTTTATTTTTTAAATTAAACTTTTGAAAAGTGAGAGCATGGATTGTTGAAGTAATAATGTTTATTTAATAAAATGCTTTACATGACATGCTAGCAACCTCCACTCAAGGAATACCAGAAGCCTTCCCATTCAAGGAATACCTAGAGAGCTTTCCCACTCCCCTGCCTGCCTGAGTCCCTGTCAAGCGCAGATGATGGTGCTTGATTCCCTTGCCACAGCAAGCTCTGATTAAATAGCCTCTTATTGTTCTCATTTGTGTGGTCTTGGTTTGTTTCCACAGGGCTTTCTCTGGCCCTGGCTCCATCAGTGACGATTGGAAGAAACATCAATCTCACAGAAAAATAAAAATAATATCAATTTCATTTTTTTGATCCAGACTTTGAAACACAAAAAAGTGGGAAGTATAAACATCTTTGAATCCTCACTGTTCATTACAATTATTCTCACTGTTCTTCACAAGATGGCACATACAGTCCTAAAATTCTCCCTCATTTTCTATCTCCATGTAAAAGGTAATTTCAAACTAAGAGGCTCTTTCCACTCTTCCACTTGCTTTTCTCTTAATCTTTCTCACTCATGTGAAATCTCAAATTAATCCCTTTCTGATGCAAATCCTCAATGACAGGCCCTCCCCTTTTTTCCTTTTTTATCTTTTGCTCAGATTCTGCATCAAAAGACTGGCAAGTAAAACCAGAGAAATCTGTGTAAGACTCATAGATTGTATCAATGTAGATATTCTAGTTTTAATATTGTATCATAGTTTTGCAAAATGTTATCGAGAAAAACTGGGCAAATTGTACAAGTGTTCTGTCTATATTACTTCTCACAACTGTATGTGAATCTACAATTGTCACAATAAAAATTTTAATTAAAAAGAAGACACCTTCCACTGGAATAGGCAACAATAGTTTTCTTTGCAGATGAGTTAGAGGCTAAAGTGAAAGGCAAACAGAATTCTGTTTTACACTCAGAAAAATGTAGAAGGCTATGAATACTCATATAATATTATTTTTTAGTTATATGTGTATTAACCAAATTAAAAATTAACAATGATACACTATAAATATGGGTAAATTTGTTAGAAAGGAAGTGACAGTATTTAATCTGTGAAAGAATTTAGTGAAAATAGGACCTCAGACTTGAAAACTTGAACACATGGGGTAATTTAGCCACTATATCATACTAAAATTTCTTTTATAATATTTCTACCCGATGGATATCTAGCCAAGGACTAAACACATACTGGGTGAAGGAATGCTGTTATTCACAGAAATGATTCATGCCTTCAAAACAATTAAATGATTAACTTTCTTCTAGTGAACAAGGAACCTTTATGTTTGTTGTAAAATATATGTTTAGTTGGCACATGCTAAGTGCCAGTGTGTGGATACTAAGGATATGGTTAAAATAGGTTTATTCTAAAATTGTTCAGAGTCTAGTTGGAAAGATAAAATGAAAAATAAACAAACCAAAAGAGTCATCACTTCTTAATAGATGCGTTTATACAATTTGAGTGAAAGAACAGATGTTGGTATAATTTATTCATAGACTTGAGATGGTTATGACAACCAGAAAAATAAAGCTTTAAGAAATCATAACATTTGTACTAGACCCTTAAAGCATGACTAGGTTGTTATCAGAAGGAAAAATGAGCAGTCATAGAATCAATAAGTTTCAGGGCTCATTTAGTAAAATAAATAACTAAAATAAAAATATAAGGAAATATTGATGAAAAGAAATAAAATAAGAACAAAATCAGGTTACAAAGGACTCGGGTGAACAATTCCATAGATTAGGATATTGCCTTGACAGCAATATGGCAAATGAATTGGCAGGTAGATACTAAAATCTGGGAGACAGGGAAGGCTATAAAATTAGTGTAAGGAATGGGAGATAGGGTCAGCAAAAACTGGTGCAGACAAGTGGATGTACGGAAAACAGTGATGTGTTAAGCAGTAGTCTGATTAAAATGATTCAACTAGTTGTTAATATCTGACTAAGATCTGCATTGTTATAGGGGGACATTAAATCTTCTCAAGCCTAAATATATTTTGAAGACTCTTTCTGCGTACCAATTGAAAAAAATAATCCTAGTATAGAATCAATGGCCTTTATTAACTTCATCATGAGTCATAATTTTTACCATTTGGCTCTAGGTCTTAATAGCGATCCTTTAATCATTGTTTCTCTAATATCCCCAGAGGTTGATAGAAAGTTAAAGAGTATATACATAATTTGTGGATCTCTTCCTTTTTAAAAGTTGTCATGATGTACACAACTTTATTCTTCCAGCTGAACTCTAACTGCTCATTATTTTTTATCTTGACCAACAGACTAGTAATTTTACCAACCAGAAGTTACATTAAATATTTAGTTGAATTCACCTGTGTGAGGAGACGTGAAAAAGCTGATTTTTCTCCTTCAAAGCCTTCATCTATCCTAGGCCTCAATGTCCTCTCTCTATTTTTTTTTTCCTCCCACTTTCAGTTCAAAGATTCTTTTCCCTGACAGAAAATCCAAAGGATAATCAGATTCAAGGTTTTAAGTAATCTTGTAACAATTCTTCATTTTCTCCCAAAATTCTTACCCTTTTTATTCTGCTAATGGCTCCAAGGTCTTCTGTGTTTTTCTTGGCATTATTTGCCAGACATGATCTTAGATTACCTGTGATATACTGTTCGTTTTGTTTGTTATTTATATTTTAAGTAGTATTTTAATATTTCTGCTCACTAAAGTATTCCAAAAAGTACAGTTTTGATTTTCTTTATAGAATAGATGTGCCACATATACACCATGGAATACTATGCAGCCATAAAAAATGATGAGTTCATGTCCTTTGTAGGGACATGGATGAAATTGGAAATCATCATTCTCAGTAAACTATTGCAAGGACAAAAAAACAGACACCGCATGTTCTCACTCATAGGTGGGAATTGAACAATGAGAACACATGGACACAGGAAGGGGAACAACACACTCTGGGGACTGTTGTGGGGTGGGGGGAGGGGGGAGGGATAGCATTAGGAGATATACCTAATGCTAAATGACGAGTTAATGGGTGCAGCACACCAGCATGGCACATGTATAGGTATGTAACTAACCTGCACATTGTGCACATGTACCCTAAAACTTAAAGTATAATAATAATAAAATAAAAATAAAAATAAAAAGAATAGATGTGCCAGTATAATCACAATTGAAATTTGCAATCTGGGTCATGTAGAATGATAAAGTATTTGGTCTCAGACAGACCAAAGTTTAAATTTCCCCTGGGAAATGCCAATGTGTTCTTGAGAAGACGTTTACCTTCTATGGTTACATTTTTCTCACTGGTAAAATTGGAGATTGCAAGAGATTGAATAATGACCCTCAAAAATGTTACGTATATGTCCTAAATTCTAAAATTATAATCTTGTTTGAAAAAAGAGGACTTTGCAGAATTAATTAATTAAAGCATTTCTAGATAAGATCACCTTGGAATAGGATGGGGCCTAAATTTGATGACAAGTTCTTACAAGAGAAGAGAAAAAGAAAAAGGAAGAGAGAAGCAGAGGATAAAACCATGTGAAGACAGAGTAGATTAAAGTCATGAAGGCCTCACAGAAAGTACACCTGGAGCCATCAGAAGCTGAAAGAGGTGAGGAAAAATTCTTTCTTAGAGACTTTGGAGAGAGCACGGTCCTGCTTATACCTTGATTTCGGGACTCTGGCCTCCAGAACTGTAAGACAAGAAATTTCTATGGTTTTAAGCCATCGAGTTAGCAGTAATTTATTCCAGCAGCCCTAGGAAACTTGTGGTAATTTGTCATATCAGGCCCAAGAAACCAATACAGAGATAATGTCACATTTTTAGGAGTAAAGGAAAAATCAGATAACCCATGTAACAACTTTAATAGAGAATGTACTGGTAACACAGCATGTTTTTTTGTTTAACATTAATTTGTTTCTTCCCTCTTGGATTTTCTTTTGCAATATACTGGGATTGAATTAAAGCTAAATACTCTCTGTTTTTGCAATTTTATCCATTATTTTGGTTCTACCCTTCTGAAAAGTTGACTACCATGTTAAAATGTTATAGATAACATTTCTTTATCTTTCTTATTATGGTCACATTACCAAACCATCCATGTTACTTAGACTATGACGTAATAATAGTAAAATTTTCCCTAACAATCACTTCTAGCCATAACTATAGTTGACTGCCATTAAAATGTCTCCTGGTTTATCCAGGCCTCTATTCTCTCTCTTGTTCCCTACTGGCTTCTCTATTCTGTCACTGGCCTGGGAAATTGTTATGTGTCAAAGATATTTGGACTCAGTTTGTTATTCATGCAAAAGGTCCATCGGATACTTAAGAGCCTGGTGTAGGAAAGAATAAAGGAAAATATCATAGAAGAATAGAATAGGGCTTTACCTTTCTGCAATAAAATAGAGTTTGTTTTGCTTGTAGGTGAGAGGCTGATCTAAAAAAACCTCTTATATTCTATTTCTAGTTCCCAGTATAGAAAAGATGCCTCAAAATTATTTTTTATTTTAGAGAAACTAATGATACTCTTACAACTTTTAGAACTTAGTCTCATTTAAATTTGAGATTTTTCTACTTTAAAATTTGCATTTAACTGTCATAGTTTTAAGATCACATTACCTTAACAAAATGACAACCTGATACTATAGTAATTGTTTCTTAAATGCAATAATGTGAAAGCCTTTGAATCAAGTGAAATAAATGTTGGGCTATAAAAGCAATAAGCCATTCTAATTCCTTGCTTTATTGCAATGTAAAAATTATTACCATTATACTTACTAACCTGAAAAAAATAAATATTCATTGAATGATCACATTTCCTTTTTATTAGGATTTTCACAATAATAAAGACATCTAAATTTCCCTTTTACACTATGTTCATATTAAACATTCCAGATGAAAATGAGATGAAAAACGTGATCAGAGTAGTGAGGATGAAACTATTTAAGAGAAAATAAATTATGTTACTGGAAAAGGGCCTGCCTCTTTTCTGAGATAATCTGAGAGTTCTTTTCTGTTTTCATTTCCCTTTCTATTCCCACGTCTACGTCTCTCTTTCTCTATCTGTCTGTCTCTCTCTATCTCTCTTTATTTCTTCTCTCCATATCCAGTCCTATCTCCCTTTCCTTCCTGCCTTCTTTTAAAAATACATTTGTCTTTCTTTCATTCCTCAAATTCTTATTGAGAACTGTTATATGCCAAGCACTGAAAGCTGGGGGTATCATGGTGAACAAGACAAACTCACTAATCTCATAGAATTTACATGTTAAGTGACCACTTTATATAGTCAGACTTGTGTACACAACCCCTAATTGGAAATTATCATCTGGATGACATTCTACAGCAGAATCAAACACATTTTTTAATCTACCAAGTTTAACTCACCCCAAAATTTCTGAGCCCTTATGAATTCCTTTGACTATTTCATTCTTCATAGATAGTCACACAAAAAAAGTTTATTTTACCTCTGAATTTTTTGAACTTATATATTTGCTTTTGATTGCTTTTCTTTCTATCTCAATTTGGTCATTCCTTGACATGGTTTGAATTTCTTTCCCTGCCCAAATCTCATGTTGAATTGTAATTCCCAATGTTGGAGGAGGGGCCTGGTGGGAGGTCATTGGATCATGGGGTTGTATTTCCCCCTTGCTGTCCTCATGATAGTAAGTGAGTTCTCATGAAACCTGTTTGTTTAAGTGTGTGGCACCTTCCCCTTCACTGTCTTCCTCCTCCTCCAGCATGTAAGACATGCTGACTTCCCCTGCCTTCTGCCATGATTATAAGCATGGCCTCCTCAGCCACACTTCCTATAAAGCCTGCAGAACCATGACCCGATTAAACCTCTTTTTAAAATAAATTACCCACTATCAGGTAGTTATTTATAGCAATTCAAAAACTGAATAATACAGAAAATTGGTACCAGAAAGTGAGGCATTGCTATAAAGACACCTGTAAATGGTGAAGTGACTTTGTAACTGGGTAACAGGCAGAGGTTGGAACACTTTGGAAGGCTCGGAAGGAGACAGGAAGATGAGGGAAAGTTTGGAACTTCCTAGAGACTTGTTAAATTGTTATCACCAAAATGCTGATAGTGATGTGGACAATTAAGTCCAGTGTGACGTGATCTCAAAAAGAGATAAAAAACTTACCGAGAACTGGAGCAAAACTCACTTATGTTATGCATTAGCAAAGAGGTTGGAGGCATTGTGCCCCTTTCCTAGAGATCTGTGGAACTTTGAACTTGAGGGAGATGATTTAAGGTGTCATGTGGAAGATATTTCTAAGAAGCAAAGTGTCCAAGCTGTGACCTGGCTGCTTCTGTGTAATGTCATATGCATGAGCAAAAAGATGATCTGAAGTTCAAACTTTTATTTAAAGGGAAGCACAGCATAAAAGTTTAGGAAATTTGCATCCTGATCATGTGATATAAAAGAAAAACTCATTTTCTGGAAAGCAATTCAAGCCAGCTGCAGAAATGTGCTTAAGTAAAGAGGAGCTGAATGTTAATAGCCAAAACAATGGGGAAAATGCCTCAAAGGCATTTCAGAGACATTTGTAGCCTCCCCTCCCATCACAGGCCCAGAGGTCTAGTAGGGAAAAGTGGTTTCCTGGGCAGGCCCAGGGCCCTGCTGCACTGAGCAACCTCAGGACACTGCCCCCCACATCACAGCTGCTCCAACTCCAGCTGTAACTAAAAGGGCCCCTGATACATTTTAGGCCACTGCCCCAGAGGGTGCAAGCCATAAGCCTTGGCAGCTCCCACATGGTGTTAAGCATGCAGGTGCACAGAGGGCAAAAGTTGAGGCTTGGAAGCCTCTGCCTGTATTTCACAAGATGTATGAAAATACCTGGATGTACAGGCAGAAGTCTGCTGCAAGGGTGGAGCCCTCATAGAGAATCTCTGTTAGGGCAATGAAGAGAGGAAATATGGGGTTGAAGTCCCCACACAGGGTCCCCACTGGGGCACTGCCTAGTGGAGCTGTGAGAAGGCCACCAATCTTCAGACCCCAGAATGTTAGAGCCACTTACAGCTTTCACTGTGTACATGGAAAAGCCACAGGCACTCAATGCCAGCTGATGAAAGCAGCTTGGGGGGCTGTACCATGCAGAGCCGTAGGAGCAGAGATGCCCAAGGCATTGAGAGCCCACTCATTGCATCAGTGTGGGCTGGATATGAGACATGGAGTCAAAAGAGATTATTTTGAAGCTTTAAGATTTAATTACTGCCCTGCTGGTTTCAGACTTGCATGGGGCCTGTAGTCCTTTAGTTTTGTCTGATTTCTTCATGTTGGAATAGGTGTATTTACACAATGCCTGTACCCCCATTGTGTCTTGGAAGTAACTAACTTGTTTTTGATTTTACAGGCTCATAAGCAGAAGGGACTTGCCTTGTCTCAGATGAGACTTCGGACTGTGGAGTTCTGAGTTAATGAGAAAATGTGTTAAGACTTGAGACACTGTTGACAAGGGATGGTTGCATTTTGTAATATGAAAAGGACATAAGATTTGAGAGGGGACAGAAGCAGAATGATACAGTTTTTATTTGTGTTTCTGCCCAAATTACATGTTAAATTGTAATTTCCAATGTTGGAGGAGAGGCCTGGTGGAAGGTAATTGAATCATGGGGGCAGATTTCTTCCTTGCTGTTCTCATGATAATGAGTTCTCCTAAGATCTGATTCTTTAAAAGTCTGTGACATCTTCTTCTTCACTCTCTTCCTCCCGCTTCAGCACATGAGATGTGTTTTCTCTTCACCTTCCACCAGAATTGTGAGTTTCCTGAGGCATCCTCAGCTATGCTTCCTGCACAGTCTGTGGAACCATGAAGCCAATCAAACCTCTTTTCTTTGTAAATTACCAAGTCTCAGGTACTTCTTTATAGCAATGCACAAATGGACTAATACCTTCCCCAAATTTTTCTTTATTTTGTCACAGTATAAACTCTCTTTTATCAAAAATTTTTTACGTCTAAATACCTAATGAAAGTATGAAGACCTCTACAGTGATTTCTGTGGAATATTTTGGGGGTAAAATTTAAAACTAGGGATGTATTATAATTAATATTGAAATACTTAATATTATTAAAATATCAGTTTTCCCCAAATTAATCTATATACCCAATTAAAATCTAAGTGTTTTCCCCAAAATATAACTAGTGAGTTCTAAAATTATTTTGGAATTGTGAATTCTTGGCAACTTTGAAGAGAAAATCTGGAGGACACACAACACTAGATATAAGACCCATTGTAAAGATATATTAAAATAAGATCATTTTGAAAAGATGGACCAAATGACAGATAAAATTGGATAGCTCACATACAGACCAGTGTATGTATGGACTACCTTATTTTTGACAATGTAGGCACCTCAGAGCAATTCTGAAAAAACAGATAGCATCTTAATAAACAATACTGGACCAATTGGCTACATTTTCTTAATACATCACATTATCAGTGTGAGTAAATTTTGAATCCTGTTATAGTTATTCAGAAGAAAGATTACATTTAATCTGATATAGAAAATTTAAGACTGAAAGGATTTACTAATAACTTTATGGTTTTTTTGTTAAGCCTAGATAACTAAAAATGGTAGAAGTCATTGATATAATAAGCAAATGGAAAAAGAGTTGCAGGCTTGAGGTAGAGGTTCATTGGTTTGGTTTTGGATATTTAGATGAACTCATCATTAGCAGTAAGTGATGTTAGCTGTTCATTGTCGCAATAACATAAATGAAACAAAATACCAGATTGATAAATTCTAAAAAAAGTGTGGCATCAGAAACCCTTTGTTCATTTTATAGGTCTATAGATATATTAATTTTTGTATATTATTTAATATGGATGTGCCTGAGCTGTAAGAAGCACTCAGCATACTTGGAATTATTAAGCTACAGATTATGTGTAAAGTAACACAAGATGGACTGTTAAGGGCAAAGATCTTTATTGCCTTTCAAAACTTTTTTTCTGTTCTTCCATTTCCTAAGCTTGAATATCTATGATATTCTGTCATTTACTTTCTGTACTCCTCCTAGAAATGCCTGTGCTGCTCATTACATCAGAGATCTTTATGGATCTGTAAGAATGATAAAGGTCCATGTAATACTCAAAGAAAAGATAAATCCTGGAATGAACACTTAGGTTTATTTTCTGCCTCAGCGCAAAACCAAATGGGACCAGCCATTCTTTGGAGTTCTCTGTGTCTATATGAGTTACTCAGAGAACAAAGAATACTATTTTTTCCTGTGATGATGCTTCAAAGTCTTTAAAGTGACACAGGGATCATGTTATTTTACAAACAGAAAAATTCTGTGGCAAGAAAAGGAGAAACAGGAAGAGTTCTATTGCTTGGCAATTTGCACCTGTACCAAACTTCTAATCTAAACTTCTTATTAGTATGTTACATGGTTTTTTTACCAGGTGATGTCAATAAGCATAAACTTTTTAATATTATTATATTTAAAATAAATACAATGTTAAAATTTATCTTTTATGCTCACTCAAACATGGTTCAGGAAACCCATAGCAATTTGATCCATTTTATTAACATTCTCCCTAAATGCATCCTTTCTGTTACACTGCTGGAGCTGCATCCACTGCAAGAAAATAATTTCATGATAAATATTGTGGCTCATATTTTAAGCTGTTAAACACCTTACAAATCCAGGAGGATGTCTCTGTCCAAAAAAAGAGGTGTTGAATTTTCTGCTCTTCTTGATGGCATCCTCATACATTTGTCGATATCAACAAGGTACTATTTTACATAGAAGAGAAATTACTGTTTCAGGAACTTGCCAGTTGAAAAAACCATGAAGTTTCAGAAATAGAAATAGTATTAGAAGTCATTTTTAGAGTTATTATTTGATAATTGGAAGACAGCATAATGTGGGAGTAAAAGGGTTTATAGTTAAGTATAGTTAATGGGGATAGTTACCACTTGAGTGACCTTGGACTGGCAATGAAACATATCTGCATTCATCTTCATCATCTCCACATTATAGTTATCCCAGTTTAGCATCCTGAACCTATAAATAATGCTTACAAATTAGTAAGAAAAATCAAATGTTGTAATAGAAAAAAAAAAGAGATATGAAATGGCAATTCACAAAAGAGAAAATCTGAATGGCTAAGATACACCTGAAAAGATGTTTGTCTTCACTAATAACCAGAGAACTTAAACTAAGATGATGATGTGACGTTTGATACCATCAGATTAGCCAAAAAAAAGAAAGTTAGAACTAATCAATTCTAGATATTAAGCAAAATGTACCAAAAGCAGGAGCTCTCCCACTTTGCTAACTCTCCCAATTACTCCGAGGAGCAATTTGGCTATATCTAGTGTAGATGAACATGAAATGGCCTGTGACTTAACCATTTTACCTCTAGGTGTGTACTCAAGGGGAATTCTTGCAAAGATACACAGGTAGTTGTATACTGAAATGTTTATTGCAGCAGTATTTGCAATATTACAAAAATAAATTGAAGCTATGTCTAGTAATAGCCTATCCTACATCATATAAAATGAAAGAATTAGATTTATTTGTGTCAGTACAGATAAATCTAAAAGTAAACTATTAATTGGAAAAAATAAGTTGCATATAGTAGAATATAACATGTAAAATTTTAAAATACTGAAAATAATATACTATTTCTGGATATACATGTATGTGTAGGAGCACAAGGAAAACTTCCTCTTTGCACTCTGAAGGTTTGCTGAAAAATCAACTGACAAAGAAAAGCAGGTTGATAGAAGAAAATATATATAAATATATTTGATCATGGTTTTAAATGACATGGAAATATTCAGAATGAAGACCCAAAGATACTTGGAAAATCATCCATTTTCATATTCAGTGGAGTACATATAGCCTTGTAGAACTGTTATTTGGCAAGAAAGGTCTGATCTAATACTAGACTGAGGGGAGAAACTTAGCAAATGGTCTTTCTGTGTGGCATTTCTTTCTCCCAGTAAGAGGCGGGACCCTTTCTAGAATGAAGGTCTTACGACCTACAATCAAAGAAGATAGGTCAGAGAATTTTGTAATGGACAGTTCTTATGCAGGAAGTGGGGAAAGTCAAATTAATATTTTACATTTTATATCTGGCACTAGGGAAAAGAGGTTATTGTCTTTATACCTGCCTTGGGGAAGAGAAATTCTAGTTTCTACGGCTTGCCTTAGCGGAGAAGGGGTGTGAGACAGGAGGGCAGAAGAAGATTAGAGGGACGCTTTGCTTCTGAGGCTGCTTGTGAGGCCTTCATTTTGAGGTATCATTTTCTGATCCCCATCATATGTAATAAAACTAAAAAAGTATGGACTGATATAAAAACATTATATTTGTGCACTGAGAAAAGAGAATATGGGACTGATGAGTAAAATCAGGGGTCTTTAAGTATATTTATGGTGTTATTTTTCTGCAAATTGCACAAAGTTCAATTAAATGGGGTCATTATTAAAAACAAAGTAGGGTATATATATTAAAAGAGCAAAAACATGAAGCTACTTAGATAATTTTTTAAAACTTTTTATTATAAAAATTCAAACATTCACAAGATTCCACTGGAAAGTCACATATCCATAACTGGTATTAAACAATTGCCAAGCTTTAGTCAATTTGTTACATCCCTACTCCCATGCATTTTCTCTCCTACATTATTTGTAACAAATTTCAGATATCATCTCAAGTTATATATTATTCTATTAATATATAAAATATAAAATATTTTATAAATATTGATATTTGATTGTTCTGAGGAGTGCGTATATGAACCTTTGCTATCTTAGCATTTGGACATTTCTGTAATAAACTTTTAATTACAAAAAATGAAAATGGTAAATAGCAAGAAGTGGTAGGTGAAGAAAAAACAAAACAAAAATAAAACAAATAGTAGCCCTTGACTATTTCTAATCACTATCTCCAAAATAATCGTGCACTTTCACAAACTGATTTACTTTGAATTCTAATATTACTTCGAGTTCTAGGTTATAATGTTCATCTTTCACCCAATTGTAGAATATGCTTTACTTTACAGAATGAACCAGAATTCCAAAAGATGTCACCAGAGGGTTTCCTCTGCTGGACCCTGCTTACACACTTTAAGCAAAGTGTTTGTTCTGCAAAGCAAGGGTCAATATGAGATTTTCCATGTTGTCTTTAAATATTAACATTGTAAAGAACATTCTCAGAAATGTTTTCAGCAAGTTCATATGAGGACTCCTTCTTGGCCTCAATAATCCAGAGGGGAGAGTGTCCACAAGTAGTTTGGTTTAAGTAACTTCACATTCAAAGAGCTCCCAAAGGCTTTGCCAGCAGCTACTTTTTTACTGAAAAAAATTTTTCAAGTACTATACAAATAAGAAATTTATACTCACCCATATACCAGCAGAATTGATCAATGACAAGAGACATAAATTAGAAAGTAGTGAAAAGAAATTTATTATCTTCCTTTCTTCTACACAGTGCACACATCTTTTGAATGTAGGTGTCCAAGACAGTTAATTTCATTCAGGTGAAAGAGAAGATAATTAGGTATCAGGAAGGAGCATGGCTATAGAGCACCAGTTCCTCTGAAAATGGGAAAATTTCATCTTCATGTCAAAGATTAATTTAAGCTCTCTTCTTAGAACATAGCAATTGAATTTAAGTTAGGAAAATGTTATGTGTCAAGAACTACTTACTTGGATTCATGAATGCTGTGATTTAATTAACATTTTCTTAGTTAAATATGAATATATATATATATATTCTGGCATATACATATATATTCTGGCATATATATATATTCTGGCATATATATATCCGTGTTTTTTGCAGCCAGCTCAACTCTGTAGAATTGGGAGAAGTTACACAAATATGAGCATTACAGGGTACCACCTTAAGAAAAACAAATAGGAGGCTCTCAACACCTGGCCTAGATTTTTGCAATATAGAAAGCGTATAATTTAAGAATTCCTACCAAGAGGAAACAAGAAGTATGGAATGGGTACATTCATAGAAAAGTTTCAAGGTACTCTTAAAAAATTCCTAGCTGGGCTGATTGGTTAAAGATTTTATTTCCTAAAACCAATCAGTAAAGACTGCAGGAGGTAACTGGTTCTTCAAATGGAAAGACAGGAACACAAGACTTTAAGAAACATGAACAATCAAGAAAATATGACACTACAGATGAAACATAGTAACATTTTAGTAACTGACCACTAAGAATTGGTGATCTACAAATTGCCTAACTAGAAATTTAAAATTGCTCTTTTAAAGAAGCTTAGAGAGCTACAAGAAAACACAGATAGATAACTTAAAAAAATCAGAAGAAACAATACATCCTTCCTTTCTCCAATCACCCTTCCCTTCTCCCCCATGATGCATACCTCCCCTCACTGATCCTGTTGAAAAAGAGATCAATGAGGGGAAAAGAGAATCAGAAGCCCTAGATAAGGTGGGACATGGATTCCTGTTTATGCCATCCTCAATAATCCTACTTTTACAGTAGGAAAACAGCGAACTCAACTACCAAACTTAATTTTATTATGATAACACTTATATCATCTCATAAGTTCAATTGTCTTTTCTGTTTAAGAGAAATATTTAATGAAAATTTTATTAAATGTCTTCATATCTATTTAAATCAAAGACTCAATTAAAATAAGTTATCCTTTTGAGCAGAGCCCAAATAGTGACTGTGGACACATTGTGTTATGTAGAATTGGTTTGCTTGATGTTTCAGACTTAATTTTGTCATCTAAATTACTATGATACACAGAATTACATACATTAGACATTATAGTGCTTAAGGTCTGATACAATTTTGCTTCCCCATACCTTTGAGGGAAAGAAATCCTCATTTACTTTTCCCCACTAAGTGACCAAGGTTCTTCATAATTGCATCAGATATGTTTTTACTGTTTAGAATTCAAGTTGATGCTTTTTTACGTGCTATTATACTCTAACCTCTAATTATAATATGTGAGTTTTTCCTCCTACCTGTCCAAGTTGCTCTTATGATTCACGAATCATAGTTCTGCTCATACAAAAAGTTTAGTAAATAATTTATGAAACTGAAAAATCTTGGGAAAAGGAAACAGTAATCTTAATTAATACTTGGATCAACATAAATTGACAAAGACTAAGCCCCTTCTCTATTCTAAAATTTAGTAATGATATATTTATTTTTAATGTGCCCTGTTGGTGTAAACACAGTGCCTTTTGTTACTATAGAGAGGTGAGCCTAAAGATTGATTTATGTCAAGACCCACAAAACTAAAAATGCCATGAGATGGTGATATGATTTGGCTGTGTCCTCACCCAAAGTGTCATCTTGAATTTTAATCCCCATAATTCCCATTATCCCTACCTGTCAAGGATGGGACCAAGTGGGGGTAATTACGTCACATAGGGTGGTTTTCCCAACGTTGTTCTCGTGATAGTGAGTAAGTCTCACAACATCTGATGGTTTTATAAGCACCTGGCATTTTCCCTGCCTGCACTCATTCTCTCTCCTGCTGCCCTGTGAAGAGGTGCCGTCCACCATGATTGTAAGTTTCCTGAGGACTCTCCAGACATGTGGAACTGTGAGTCAATTAAACCTCTTTTCTTTTTAAATTACCCAGTCTTGGGTATTTCTTTATAGCAGCATGAGAACAGACTAATACAGACGTGTACTCGTGAACAAGAAAAATCCTTCAGTTATATGATGCTCTTTAAGTGTTACATAAAATTTGGGAAGTGAGTCAGGAAGGTATTGTGTTGGACTATTTTTGCATGCTATAAAAAAAATACCCGAGGCTGAGTAATTTATAAAGAAAAGTGGTTTATTTTGTCTCAGCATTCTGCAGACTCTATAGTCAGTATGGTGCTGGCATCCGCTTCTCAGACACCTCTGGAAGCTTACAATCATGGCAGAAGGCAAAGGGTGAATAGGCACATCACATGACAAGAGAGAATGGGAGAAGGTGTCACACACACTTTTAAACAACAGATCTTGTGTGAACTCAGAGCAGGAACTCACTAATTATCATGAGGACAGAAGCAAGCTATTCATGAAATATCCACTCTCATGACACAAACACTTCCCGTCAGGCCCTACCTCCGAAACTGGGAATCATGTCTCACCAGGTGATTTGGAGGAGACAAACATACAAATCATATCAGGTATTAATTCTAGTTTTAAAATAAATGTGTAAATGGAGACTGAAATAATTTAGTGATTTATTCACGGTGCCACAATTTTAAATGCTCTTGCCTTTCATGTTCTGGTTCTCCTCTTTTCATTTGCTGCTTTGGGGGTCACAATGAATGGGCAGTCATTCTCTCCCTAGGATGAAAGCTGAGACTCTGTGGGAGTTTCAGATGAAATTGAAAATACCCTTTCCTGTCATCAAGGTTCTCATACCCTAAAAACAGGTGGTCCTAAGAAAAGTCCCAGGACTATTTTAAAAGAGTTAAAAGAGAGTCAGAGGAGAGTGGTTTTGCTAGATAGGAAATGGTTCTTATGGTAGAGTTAAGTCAAGATCCTGAGGCTATATAATCAGCCCCCTTCCTTATAATGGTCACTGATACAGGCTTCCTTTCTCTAGAATCAGAACTTAGAATGGTTACCTTTTCTTATAAGACTGATGCATGGTCCAGACAATTCTCTGATCTCTGACCCTTTAGTCTTACTGCTTCTTTCTTCTCAATGGCTTACTCATTAATACAAGAGCTGCTGTCTCCTGAGTCATTTTGCCCATAATTTTTTCCTCTTCGCAAGGGTATCCTCATTCTCCATTTTCTCTGAAATTCCATTCAGGTCCTAGTCCAGGTCTCATCATCTCTGTACAGGCAACATTCAGAAACTACTTACAAGTCTCACTGATCCCAACAATCATTTGTTTGGGATCATATAATATTTTGCCATCTAGTGCTATTGATTTAAAAGTATGTGGTTTTTAAATCAGATGTCCCTTCTGCTTCTCTACAAATGATTAACATAGTCCTGGAAAGGATTCTTATGTTCTTACATTAGGGTATCTACTGTTATTATTGTTATTATCTGTCATCAATATTTCAATATAAAATTAGATAATATTACTAATACTTAGCAATCAGAACTTAGAATATTTTAAAATACTTTGCAATATTTTGCCAAGGTATCATTTAGCTTTTTGATATAATTATAATGCCCACAAGGACTTCCGTTTTGTATTTATGAGCTTTCCAATGTATCTAAAACAATGTTATTTATTTATCATAGAATCAATAAATATGTATTAAATAAATATAACTTTAGCTCCCAGTTGTCTTTGCAAATGATATAGTAGGCTTATATATTCTCCCATTTCCCTTGCAAATTTCATCTACAAACTAAATATCAAGCAATAAATGAAAACAGAATAACTACAATTAGAGTAGATATATAAAATAATAAGAATTACTGATACCAGGTTTTTACCTTTCCACATTTTTTTCCCTTAAATTTTGCCTTGGCTGTAAATTTTTTTATTGGCCTATAAAAATAATGAAATATTAGCAATTAGTCACGCTGAGTATATTATGCTAATAAGTAAATTATTTTACCCAATTAAATAAATACCATAATAGTATAACCAAGATTTATACACAGAATTTTATATTCCCAACTCTCCACCTATTTATTAAATAATGGGTAGATAACTAAATTAATGTCTCTCATCTTCATTGAATGGCATATACCAACATGACTAGTGTACATTAACTAAGTACCTAGTAATATAAAATAATACAACTCACCAATATCTTTCAGGAAGTTACATTAAAAATTTTATTTAATAATTGGATATAACTACCATTGGGATGGAATTGACTATTTGAATGAAAGAACTTGCTGTGCCTGGAAAAATATTTTACATCTATCTAGCCTTCCAGCCTTCCTCTATTTAGTCTTAAGGTACCATAAAAAAGGTGAATTCCTCTAATTCTGATGTACTCATAAAGAGAGGACAAACTGAAAGATGTGAAATTTATAAACTTCCATTCTTCACTTCCTTCATTTCTCTGCCTACAGTTGAAGAGATGTGGGGCTTTGCATACTTGTATCAGAATAACAAGTTTAATTTAATTGAAGCAGAGTCATTTTTAATTGGTGTCCTACAGAGGCCAAATCTTGGTCATTGGGGGATTTATGTAGAATATTTAGGACTTTAGCTCATGAGAAATTCTCCATGTTTATAGAATAGTTTTTTTAATTAATGACCCACTTATTTTCTTTGTTTCTGATAAGCAGAACTGATTTAGACAAAACATTTGTTAAAATTTTATTCTCTCAGTTTCTCATCTGCTTTAAAATAAACAAAAGCTTACTACAATCTCATGACACAGCAACTAGTACCTGCTAATCCTTTTAAAAATACAAAAGTAAAAAATGCAGAAAATGTAGAAGATGTCTGTTTGTTGTTATACTATGAAGCACAGGACTGTGATCTTTGAGAAAAGGGAAAAACACTAGGTGAGCCCCAGAAGTAAGACTCCTTTCTTCCTGGAGGCAGAAATATCCATTCATCATGAAAACCCCTAGCCAAAGAGGGCCAATAAACAATGACACGCTGGAAGCAAAGAGTACTCATAGTACCAAGATCTTCATTTCTAAATACTATCATTAGTTAAAAGGAAAAATAACTCATTAACAAAACAAGGCTCATGCAAGCACTGAGTCCATTGAGGTACTGATGGAGCTGTAACTTCAGAAAGTCAGGAAACGTTCATGGACACATCAAAAATACACAGGGACTAGGTTGAAGGTGGTCCCATTGGAAAAACCTGGGACAACTTGAGCATCAAAATAAATAATGACAATAAAAAAGAAGCAAGTTTCATGAAACCATATTCTTATAAGTCAGTGAATAAATAAATGGAAAGAAAGAAAAACTCTCTTAGAAATAAAAAGAATGATTGAGTTAGAAAATCATCAAGATATTCTAAAACTGGTAGATGATTATTTGACAAGAAGCATTATTTTTTTTTTCAAAATATCCCCCAAAGTGATTATCTTGAAGAGTAAAATGTTGACTTTACAGTCCAGATTTATGGTGCAAGCCTCCTTAATCAAGTGATTAAAGTTAGCATCACTAAAATTGGGATTAGCTAACATCGTACACCAGGGTCATGAACTGAGAACTTCCCATCACTTTTAAGACAGCATGCAAAGAGAAGATTATAATGGATGACCTTGGCCTTTAAAGTGGCTAAAAAGTGAGGAGAACCTGAAGAATTTACACTCTTATCCTCATATTACAGATAAGGAGATTGAAATCTAATAGGTCAATTGACCTGATTAAGTTCACCAATCAGTGACTCCCAAAGATGAAAACAGTTCCATACTCCGTATTTTATTCTCTTTCCACGTTTTTAAGAAAACAAAACATAAGATTAATAAATGAAAATTAAATGAGTTGCTGCTCAGATCAAATGCACAATTTTGGATTTTCAACTTTCTTACCTGTGCTTCTACTACTCTTGCTCATTTACAGTTGTATTGTCATAGAAGCAGAACGTCTATGGCATAGGGTTATTTCTTTACATGATAGCCCAGTTCCAATATGTTTGCGTCAGATATATCCATACTTTATGAAAATTTCAACACATTCAATATTTTCATGTAAAGTATAAGTCCATTTTGGAATTTTTGTCTGTTGTATTCTGGAAATACATATATTCCAGTACTTGCAATGTAAAACACAGTGTCAACAGACAATATGTCTACGAAGAAGGAGCTTTTGTTTAACACACTTCTTTGCTCAGAGTCACTTAAAAAATTGCCTTTCAGAGTTTCCAAACCTCTGTCACAGCATCACTTCTATTTGAAGGCAGTTATACATAATTATTTCAAGTACAGAATTCTTTGTAGGTTAATGTCAGTTCTTTTAGTTTAAAATAAAAAGATTACAAGTGTTCAATTACTCAGAAATTTTATAAGAAAAATTTATAAAACATAACTACATATAAAATATGGTGCTAAAGTGGAGATCCATGAAATGTAATACTACCTCAAAGTAGGTAAAATTTTATTGACCTGTTAATCAGTATGCACACTGTACACAAATAGAGCACCTCATGCAGCTATAGAGAGTCCAGATCAGGCTTATTAGTTTAGAGGCCAAAAAGTCTGAGCTGCGTCTCAAATTAGAGCATGAAAATGTACGTTTGTTGAGTACAAATGGACCTAAAGATGAGAACGATAAAAACTGGGCACTGGGGTGGGAATACTAGAGGGGGAAGAGAAGGGGAGCAAGGGTTGAAGAACTACCTATCGGGTACTATGCTCACTACCTGGGTGATGGGATCATTTCTACACCACACCTCAGTGGCATGCAATTTACTCATGTAACAAATCTACATATGTACCCCCAGAACCTAAAATAAAATTGAAAAATAAAAGCTATGTTTGGATAAGGAAAGATGCGATTTGCCAGAATTATTTAAACAGATAATAGGAGGAATTCTGAAATGTAAAAGCACAGATAGCCACAAGGTATTATATTTAAAAGTATATATAGTGCCATTCAAGAGGCTGAGGCAGGAGAATCTCTTGAACCCGGGAGGCAGAGATTGTGGTGAATGGAGGTCGGGCCACTGCACTCCAGCCTGGGCGAAAACAGCAAGACTCCGTCTCAAAAAAAAAAAAAAAAAAAAAAGTGTATATAGTGCTCTATAGGCTTCTCCTCCCCAAATAGTTGGGATGCAATATATGAGAAGAAACTTTATATGAAGAGACTCATAGAGGCAGTCATCAATTATCATAAATTCAGTAAGAATTCGTGGCATCCCATTGAGCCTGCAGGGCATCTTAATTGACAGTAGAGAAATCTGTCAGTGGTCACAGGAAAGGATCCCTTCCCTCCTCCCCATTGGCTACCTTTAACTCCCAAACTCCACCCTTCCCACATCTGCCCTGGCTGCTGTGTTTCTACAAAACTGAGGGTAAACTATTTTTAAAAAGCATTGGCATTAAAGGAGACCAAAGTTCTCTTGGCAAACAAGGAAGAAATATGTCAAAGCTTCCCTAAAATGATGAAAGGCAGAAATTTCGTATTAGCCCATATTAATGAAACTAAAATGCTCAAGCAACATCGACAACTTATGTACAGGATTGTGAATTGTTTATAGGAGATACTGTACCTACATTGAAAGTATATATTTTTATTGACTTATTTTGTTAATGCTTTAAAATTTTACTTCATTAGTTACTGTCTCAATTTTTTAGAAGCGTATATGCTGTTTACAAATAGTAAAAAAATTGATAAATGTATAAGGCATTAATGCATTATAATTTGGAATGACAAGTAACATATCAAAAATACAAATTACTCGAGTTATGATATTTTTAAAAAATGTCAATTATGCATATAGGATATATAGTGCAGGTTTGTTACATGGGTATATTGCACCCAGATAGTAAGCATAGTACTCAATAGGTAGTTTTTAAACCTATGCCCCCTTTTGACACCCTCTAGTAGTCTAGTGTCTATTGTTCCCATGTTTATGTCCATGTTTACTCAATGATTATTAGCTCCCACCTATAAGTGAAAACATGGAGGATTTGTTTTTCTGTTTCTGTGTTAGTTCACTTAGGATTATAGTCTCCAGCTCTATTTATGTTGCTACAAAGGACATTATTTTATTCTTTTTATGGCTGCGTAGTATTCCATGGTGTACATGTACCACATTTTCTTTATCCAATTGACCATTGAAGGATACCTGGTTTGATTCCATGTTTTTGCCACAGTGAATAGCAAAGTATGTGGCAATGAACATATGAATGCCTGCGTCTTTTTGGTATAATGATTTGTTTTCCTTTGGCTATGTATTCAGTGATGGGATTGTGGTGTTGAATGGTACCTCTGTTTTAAGCTCTTTAAGAAATCTCCACAGTTTTCCACAGTGTCTGGACTAATTTGCATTTCCCCCAACAGTGTATAACCATTTTCTTTTATTCACAGCCTCACCAGCATCTGTTTCTTTTTTGACATTTTAATAATAGGCATTATGATTGGTATTAGTATCTCATTGTGGTTTTGTGGTTTTGAGTTGCATTTCTCTGATAATTAGTGATGATGAGAATTTTTTCATGTTTATTTTATGTCTCTTTTTTTTTGGAGATGGAGTCTCGCTCTGTCTCCAGGCTAGAGTGCAGTGGTGCAATCTCAGCTCACTGCAACCTCCGCCTCCCAGGTTCAAGCGATTCTCCTGCTTCAGCCTCCCGAGTAGCTAGGACTACAGATGTGCACCACCACACTCAGCTAATTTTTATATTTTTAGTAGAGATGGGGTTTCACCGTGTTGGCCATGGCCAGGATGTTCTCGATCTCTTGACCTTGTGATCTCCCTGCCTTGGCCTCCCAAAGTACTGGGATGACAGGCGTGAGCCATTGCGCCCGGCCAATACCGTATTTTCATGACAAACCTGAATTAAAGGGAGGCCGAGGCAGGTGGATCCCGAGGTCAGGAGATCGAGACCACCCTGGCTAACACAGTGAAACCCTGTCTCTATTAAAGATACAAAAAAATTAGCTGGGCCTGGCGGCGTGCGCCTGTAGTCCCAGCTGCTGGGAAGGCTGAGGCAGGAAAATGGCATGAACCCGGGAGGCGGAGCTTGCAGTGAGCCAAGATCGCTCCACCGCACTCCAGTCTGGGTGACAGAGCAAGACTCTATCAAAAAAAAAAAAAAAAAAAAAAACACACCTGAATTAAAGTAAAATTTGAAGAAATAAGCACCCTCATACAATCTGGTACCTTTCTTACTATTTGTTAATTGTTATAAATTATTGATTTTTTTCTGTCCTTTTTTTATTATTGTACTTTAAGTTCTAGGGTACATATGCACAATGTGCAGGTTTGTTACATATGTATACATGTGAAATGTTGGTTTGCTGCACCCATTAACTCGTCATTTATATTAAGTATTTCTCCTAATGCTATCCCTCCCCCATATCTCCACTCTGTAACAGGCCCAGGAGTGTGATGTGCCTTACCCTGTGTCCAAGTGATCTCATTGTTCAATTCCCACCTATGAGTGAGAACATGCGGTGTTTGGTTTTCTGTCCTTGTGTTAATTTGCTCAGAATGATGGTTTCCAGCTTCATCTGTGTCCCTACAAAGGACACGAACTCATACTTTTTTATGGCTGCATAGTATTCCATGGTGTATATGTGCCACATTTTCTTAATCCAGTCTATCATTGATGGACATTTGGGTTGGTTCCAAGTCTTTGCTATTGTGAATAGTGCCACAATAAACATACTCGTGTGTGTGCCTTTATAGTAGCATGATTTATAATCCTTTGGGTATATACCCAGTAATGGGATCGCTGGATCAAATGATATTTCTAGTTCTAGATCCTTGAGGAATCACCACACTGTCTTCCACAATGGTTGTACTAGTTTACAGTCCCACCAACAGTGTAAAAGCATTCCTATTTCTCCACATCCTCTCCAGCACCTGTTGTTTCCTGACTTTTTAATCATCGTCGTTCTAACTGGTGTGAGATGGTATCTCATTGTGGTTTTGATTTGCATTTCTCTGATGACCAGTGATGATGAGCATTTTTTCATGTGTCTGTTGGCTGCATAAATGTCTTCTTTTGAGAAGTGTCTGTTCATATCCTTTGCCCACTTTTTGATGGGGTTGATTTTTTCTTGTAAATATGTTTAAGTTCTTTGTAGATTCTGAATATTAGCCCTTTGTAGATTCTTTCTCATCTGGGAGGGTTTGTATTCCTTTAACTGTAATATAAATTGGGTATTGTCAGTGTACTTCATTTCTGTAGTTTTCAAATGGCCAAGGATTTGTGTGTGGCTGAATTCTTGCCCTTGATTTCACAGGGGAGTATATTAGCCACATTTTTTTTGGTGGTGTAGTTTGGGATGTAATCTAGTAGAAAGTGCTTAAGAGTAAATAGCAGTAGATAGGCTCTCAGTCAGCCATGTGACTCTATTATACAGAGGAGAGGAGACCTACTCACCAGGTTCACTCCTAGGCCTTGGGGGAGCCCCCTCCACTCACTGGCAGTGCTCGCTTATTTCTTTTGTTAGGTTTTCCAGGCCACAGGGTTCCCTCAGGCAGACATCATGTCAGGGAGATAGACTACACCTTTTCTGGGCTGGCAGTTTGGAGGAAGGCACACCCCACTGCTGCAGCAGCCCAGGAACCCACTTGACTCACTCTTCTCAGTGCTCTGAGAGTCTGTGCTCAAGTACTGGCCATAGATCTCTGCTCAGCACTCCCAAGCTGCACATCACACCCAGGCTTTTTGTTCCCTTTGGTAGTAGCAGGTGCAGGGACTGTAGTGGCAGCAATGGCAGAGGACATGTCAGTTGCCTTTGACAGCTCCACCCCAGAGAAACACAGAGCCACTATCAACTGGAGATATCAACTGGAAGTGGAATGGCTGCTGCTGGCCCAAGCTGGGGGTCCCTGCCTGGTGAAGAGTGGTGAACAGGGACTTACGGGTAAGACAGCCTGTCCTTTTCTCTATAGGTTGATGGTGGCATGCTAAAGATGTGAGTAAAGCAATCAGGATTTTTGTGCCCTCCCACTGCTTAGAGGCAGCAAGGGCAGGTATCACAGTACGGGTAGAGGCGGAGGGGCTGTCAGTTGCCTCAGGGAACTCCACTTGAGAGAAATGCAGACTCTCTGCCAATGAGATGATCAGCTGGGCATAAGGTGACCATGCTGAGGGTCCAAGCTTGGGGGCTCTGCCTGGTGAAGAGGAGGAATATCAGGAGTTCATGCAGAAGATAGTCTGGCCTCTTCTCCATAGGATGGCCTCTGAATGTTCTAGGCATGCAAAAGCAATCAGGCTGTTTATTCTCTCCCTAGCCTGACATGAGCAAGGGTGGTAATGGCAGAGAGATTGTCATTTGTCTCTGGGAGCTCCACCCCAGAGAAATGCACAGCTGCCATCAACAGGGATAGGGCAGCTGTGCTGGTGGTCCAGACCAGGAGGCCTTGCCCAGTGAGGAGTAGCAGAGACAGGCACCTACGTGGAAAACAGTCTGGCCATATGGATGGCAGCTGTACTGTGCTGGAAGTCAGTGACAGTTCTCAGCAACAGGGATGGGGCCCATGGCAGCAGTAATTGCAGCAGGCCTGTGTTAACTCTGGGGGTTCAAGTCCGGAGAAATGCAGGACAGCAATGAGCTGGAGTGCTCAGGTAAGGATGGAGTAGCTGCACTGGGGCCCCGGCCAGTAGGCCTTACCTGGCGAGGTGCAGCGGGGGCAGGGCCTGCAGTCTATCTGCTCCCCAGCTTCATGATTCAGTCCCTATCCTAGGGATGTGTGAGACAGCCTGGCTTTCCTTTTTTTGTGGAGCTATGGCAGCTGGTGCTGGGGTGCTCAGGGATCCAAGACCCATGGAGCTTCATGTGGGCTTGACCAGCAGCTCTCCCCAGACTCCAGACAGCTCTCCATGTTGGTCTGGAGTCCCAGAGGGTCAGGGGGATCTCCCATGCCAAGGGTTGTAAAGGCTCATAGCAGAAGTGTGAGTACCTAAGGGCTCTTGTTTACTCACACTTTCCCTTCCAGTAGGGAGCCTCCCTTGGATCTATGCCAATCCCAGGTGGGTGGCCGTCATGTCTCACTGGTCTCTGCTCTCCATGGGTCACCATTACTTCCTTGATGAACCCCAATTTGGGTCCCTGGGTGATCCACTTGAAGAACTAATGTTTACTCACCACTCTGTCTCTTCTCCATGAGAGCAATCTGTATCAATGTGTATTAACTCTTTCTAGACAGCCATTTTTGTGCTTCTCCTCTAATTATAGTCCTAATAACAGAAACAAATGACTAGAGTAAGTCTACTACATTTAGCATAAAAATTTTCCGCATAAGGGAAGGGTAAGGCAGGCAGGTCTCTGCATAAAAGAGAGTTCTTTTACCCCTTAAAATTCAGTCCAAAAACAATAACGAATATAATAGTGAATCTTATATAACATTTACATGACCCAGGTACCGATCTAGGGCATTGCATATATTTAACTCACCTAGTCCTCACAATAACTCTATGTGTAAGTAACTTGTTCAAGGTCACACAGCTGATAAGTGGCAGTGACAAGAGTCAAAGCTGTACAGGGAGCACATGGAGTCTTTGCTCATAACTCATAACTCTGGTACAATTAATTATTCCAATATGCCACTTTCAGTGCTAGGCATTGGGAATGCAAGGATGCTTATGACAGCGTTTTCAATCGCAGCAAAATATCTGTCCGGGTAGATAAGATTTGATGGTGAAATGTGGAGCAGAACACAAAAGCCAGAACATCAAATCAAATCTAGAGGTGGTACAGTGGAAAGAGGTTGGAACATGCAAGAAGAATTCCTGGAACACTTGGATATTTCACAGGTTGCGAGCCCCAATATTTACTCAGTCTTCCCTAGTGTATCATGTGCCTGTGCATTTCATATTGGAAAGATTCATGCCAAAAACATATGAACCCAAGAGGGACAACAGCCAGGCTAACATATTCTATACAACAAGGAGGTCCATAGATTGAGGACACTCTCCCCTTGAAATAGTCTTTCATGTTGGACTAAACAGAGAAGACAGAAGGGAACCACTGCATTTTCCAAAGCCCACATCTGAACCACTGTTAAGTCTGGTCTTTCATGTGAACCATTCTGAACTGTGACTGCACTCTTGCCTGAAATCCAAGTTAATCACCTGCTTCATACTCTACTTCTTTGCTTCTTTATGCACAAAATACACTGGATATGGTACTCAGCATGTTTAAATCTTCCTTATTCCCCAATGTTCCACTTAAGTCCTACTTTTCCCTTGAAGCCATTCACGACCAAACTGTATTGCTTCCTTCTCTTACCCTTAAAATCATTGTGTGTCATATTCAAATGCAACACATTTCGTGAGAAAATTGTGCTTCATTCATTCAACAAATAACTATTGAATGCAATATTCAGTAATAATGAAGAAAATGGATATAGAACTAGACTCTGTAGGTTCAAATCCCTGAATTTCCCACCTACAAAATTGATGATCTTTATTAAGTTGTCTCTACGTTTATACATAATTTAGTCTCTAGGAACTGCTATTTACTCATCCATAAAATGACTTTAATGGCAATGTCCATCTCATAGAATAGTTATGAAGATTAAATGAATTAACATATTTAATCTTAATGTTTATTATATTAAGATTATATTGCCTTATATAATCTCTTGAAACTGTAGATATTTTTATTACATTCTAGCCACCGTTATATATCTCAGTTACTGTGATAGAGCACAGAACTGGCAATTTTCTTCTGTTCTTCACAGCCAGAATTCAAATAGTATATAATATTTTGAATTAAAATGATGGTAATATTTGAATTTTTATCAGGCTATTAGATTTTGAATGAATACTTTTTCAAATCTATTTATGCTTATCTCAGTATTTGAACATTCACATCAAACAAAGAACTATAATAAATATAAACTTTCACTTACTGTTTAGTTTTATAGTAGCTTGCCGTTCGTTTTAAAAGAAAAAAAGAAATTACAGTGCCCTGATTTGTGAAGAGAACAATCATCCGTGTTTACATAAAGTCAGCCTAATAGTTATCCATAGGCAGGGAGAAAACAATGAGTCATGATGTTTTCCCTTCTTCTCCCTTCTAATCAATTGATACAAATAGAGATTCTACTTTTGCTTAGTTTCCACTTCAGCATTTGAAAAGTCTGTTTTATTCAGTTATATAGCAAATACTCAAACTTTTTCTTCTCTCATCACGAACAAACATTATGCCTGTGCTGTCCAGTGTGAGAATCACTATCTATATGTGGTAGTTGACCATGTAAAAGTGGGTAGTTGACCATGTAAAAGTCCAAACAGAGGCATGCTACAAGTGTAATATGTTTGCTGCATTTCTAAGATTCTGTATGTAAATAATAAAATAGTAAAATATCTCCGTAAATTTTTACATTGGTTGCACGTTGAGATCATGTTTGAATATATGATTTAAATAAAATATATTTTAACATTAATTTTTACCTATTTCTTTGTAAGTTTTTAACGTGTCTACTAGTAAATCTAGGATTACATAGGTGGCTTGCATTTTATTCCTATGAAACAGTGTAAGTCCTGGCTGTACAAATGCCCCATCCACATTAGGCATCCAATTGGTGTTCTGATACAACTTTTATCTCCTCTTCTCTACTTTCTTGTTCAACCCTAACTTTTAATGCTTATTGACAGCAGCAACAGAAATAATTTATTGCAAAGATAAAAAGATATTGAGAGATCATCCCATTATTTCTTCAAATTAAAGTGAAACAATTTTAGACTGCAGCTAGGGTCATGTTGCTTCCTGAATGAAATTCGTTCAGTAACTTCCTGTTTTCCTCCAGTGAACTTGCAGATTCCGTAGCAGACCTTATAAGACCTTGCAAAACCTGGCCCTGGTCCTTGTTCCAGTTTCATTTCTTGTCACTTCCTACCTGGTAGTCTAATCTCAGCTATACATGTTACTTTTGTTCCTTATATGGAACATCTTCTCTCCTGCCTGCAGGCTTTTGCTCAAGACTGCAGCTACCTCCTTCCAACTACATTTCATGTGATTCAATTTTATTCTTTCTTCAGTTGCATTTTCTTTTGAAAGACCATCCCTGATTCTTTAAAGCTGTAAGGTTGGATTAGACATTTCTAATATATGCAGTAATGTTCACTTGTGCTGTAATTCTGTATTTTATTTTTTATATGAGTACACCATATTTTAAGTGCACATTGTCTTTTTTTCCTGTAGTATTTTTCAAAAGGGACACTATGAGCACTTTGGGAAGGCAATTTTTCATTGCATGGGTCTCTCCCAGGCAGCACAAGATGTTTACCATCACTGGACCTTACCTATTGAAGACCTATAGCACTGCTCAGTCATTATGTCAATCAGTAGCACACGCCCCCTTTCCCCAACCCATGCACATGCACACCTACACTATTTGACTCTTGTCCACATCCTACCTAAGGAAGCTAATCACCCTTGGCTGTGACCCACATGACTATGAGCCCCATGAAGCCAGGCAGGAGACCATGCTGAATTACTGTCATTACTGAATCCACTTCACCTAGTGTAGTATCAGCCATACGGAAGGAGCTTTCTGTTTATTACAGCAGGATTGATCCTAGTATCAGCTCAATTTTTTATGTTATATACAACTAGATATTAAATATTTTTCAAATTAAGTAGAACATATTCAAGTGAATTTTCCTTTTTATTTAGCAAGTACTGATGGAGGTCGTTGCCATTACTGCATTTCTCCTTGACTCTCAAAACCCATCCCTTATCCATGAAATAAGTATCCATGAAATAAGAGCTGAAGAAACTAACTATTCTTCTCTATATCCTCTGAATTTCAAGCTCTTTGGAATACCAAGTTTATGTACTAGTGCATTTCAAATGAGCATATGCAGCATCCAACTTAATAAAAATAGGTCATTTTGACTGGTTAAAATATTTAGTCTGTGTTTACTGCTAATAAGCATTTATCAAATTATGATCCTATAAAAGTTAATGTTTGTTACTAGCAATGCAAACAGGTATAGCATTTAAAGAAAAAAGATTAATTATGCTGAATGCAGTACTTTATTGACTGTCATTGGTAACATGTTTCCATAATCTTCCAATCATGTCAAGTATCTAGTTGTCTCATCAACATGTCTAGATGTCCAATTTAATGCTTACCTGGGCTGTCTCATCTCCAACTTTCATGCTTGTTCCTGACATGCCTCCTTTGCTACGTAATGTCCCAGTGTTGGCAGAGAGCCCCAACACCATTTGTATAAATGCCATCTGCTTGCATCAGAGATGTTATTTCTAAATGATGAGTCATAAATATTAAGCTCTGGCCACTGACGGTGCAAGAGAGAAAATGGGAAACCCTGTAGGTTCAGAGATAAAAATCAAATCCCAGTTTCTACAATCAATATTTAGGCAACTGCTAAAATATTCAGAAAATAGAAACTAACACAGATTCAGAACATAATTAAGTGAACAAAATGTTTGTTTTTAGATATCATTATAAGCCACTTGAAATCATTTCTGGATTAAGGTTTGAGTATAAATAAACTAAAAATAAAATGTATGTTTTTATGTTAAGGGGAAAAGAAGTTTCTGATTTTGGTAGCTGCCATGAGAACAAAAATCAACATCTGCAGAAGAGGAGTGATTACTTGAGTTTTGTTGTTGTTGTCAGGCAGATTTTTAAACCACCTGGTATACCATCTGTACTAAGAATCTGAAAAATTGGAAAAAAAAAAGATGTGCGAATGTGTTAGCTTAGAAGCAAAACAGATTCTTCTCCCAGTTCCATATTTAGCCCACCACCTGAAAATATGTATTTACACCGAATTTATGAATGAACAATTTCCATTCGTTTCTGTCTTTTTCCTCCAAGTAGGAATATTATTGCTTTATTTAGATAACAACAGGATTTCTAGTACTTGTTGATACTTAGTGAGAAAAATATTTCACTATGTTTGATTGCTTTTCATTTCATTAGCTTCCTAGTCACAGCCCATCTAACCAATTCTAGCAGTAAATTATATCTTATTTAAACTAATCACTGTTCTTTATGATTGTCTTCCTTCTTTGTCGCATAAAAGAAATGTTGGACACAAGTGCCGTATCATAGTTATAGTAATATACCTATGTATATTTGTAATATACATATATATTTGTAAAATACATATATATTTTTAATATACATAGGTATATTCATATGTATATTTAGTTGCTCATTAACCATGAATTGAGCATTTACTGAATAGAAAAGCAACAGGAACATATATTTGAATAAAATACAAAGCAGGTGTATTTAAGTGAAGGAGCGATGAATAAATAGCTTCAATTAAAGATAGTGAGTAGAAAGAGAAGAAGCAGTGTCTGGTGACATTGAGGATATAGATTAACAGCCTTCTGTTTCCACTCTGGAACATCACATTACAGCATGCATCACCTTAAAAATGTTCTTACAGTAGCTGTCTGCTCATTTTTAAAGCTTAATTACTAAAGTCATGCAAACCGGTATATTTCAAGGGCTACCCAAAATTATGATGCCTAAACATTTATCTGGGCATCTGATGTGATAACACGGTGTTCAGAACAGGATCGTTCTCCGCTAAACAGTTGACAAATAATCACTGGGATACTGAGATTGTGGTGGACCTGTTGGTGCTTTTCCCAGATCCCCTTTATAGAGTTGATGCACCTGCCCCCAGCTGCAATGGTTATTGTTTGCTAATGCTCACACAGCTGCACTCATCTCTGGGTAATTTCCCTCTGCCAAATGGAAGCTGCCTTGCTTGAGAAGTTATGTTCCTTACCCTTGCAACTGGTGGTATCAAATGACTAACTGGCATGAGATTACAAAAGCCCAGATTCTATGCTTTGGATTTTTCCTCTGTGCCGTAAAATTTATTGTCCAGAGTTATCCTGGGGATCAGGCTGGAGCTATACTCTAGCTGAGACACTCACGGGTTTAGTTTCTTTCTCTGTCCTGATTCCATCAAGCTGTGCCTACTGAGAGCACTACCTTAAAAAAAATCACATGGAATCAAATCCTTGTCTTAGGTTTTGCTTCCAGAAAATCCAGCTGCAGACAGAGATTAAATGAAAAATACTTGTGTACAGTACTTTTTACTATAGAGAATACACGTTAAACTTTGTAGTATCTGAAACTGCCATATTTCATCAAATGAGAGAAGTGTATAGTAGATACAATCTAATTTATTGATATTTGCACAATAAACAGCAAAAAGAACTTCACTAAATTGTTTTCTTCTATTTTTTGTTTCATTTGCATGCTGGTTTTTAAAATTTTATTTTATTTTAATTTCTGGGATGCATGTGCAGAACGTGCAGTTTTGTTTTGTTACATAGGTAAACGTGTGTCATTGTTGTGATCTTTCTGCTCCTTAGCTCAGCTAGGTCCAAGTTCTTGTCTCACAACCAGGAAAAATTAGGTATGCAGACACCAGAGAGTGAGAGGAGAAGAATTTATTAAGTGAAAAGAAGTCTCCCAGCAAAGAGGGTACTTGGTGGGTGGTTCCCCTACCTGAAGGTGGGAAAATCCCCTGTGTGGCTGGATCCCGGGGCTTTTATGACCTCAGAATGGGGAATGTGTATTGATTTGTTTGTGAGTATGCAAAAAAGGTTAAAGCAGAGACACCAAAGGTGGGCACAACAGTGTATAAAACCAGTTAGGAAAGAGTACGTATATGTAAAATAGGTGAAGAGTGGGGATCAATCAGAGGAAAGCACGCCAAATAGGAAGACAAGTTCTCAATCCAGTCTGAGGATTTAACTTGTAGCTTGGCTTTCAGGCTTTAAACTGTTTACAACTTGGAGGTGGTGTTTCACCAGGAACCCTCCCCTATCTGCCTAGGCATTTGGCTGCCTCCTGTTGCTATCATTATGGTAGTTTGCTGCACTTCTCAACCCATCACCTAAGTATTAAGCCCTCCATGTATTAGCTATTTATCCTAATGCTCTCCCTTCCCCTATCCTTCAACAGGTCCTAGTGTGCATTGTTCCCCTCTATCAGGGGAACCAGCCCCCAATATTTCAACATAGGTTATTTTCTATTTTCCCTAAGTGTTGGCCGGTCTGAGAAATAAAGAGAAAGAATACAAAAGAGAGAAATTTTACAGCTGGGCCTCCGGGGGTGACATCACCTATTGGTAGGTTCCGTGATGCCCACCTTAGCCGCAAAACCAGCAAGTTTTTATTTTTATTAGGGATTTCAAAATGGGAGGGGGGTATGAACAGGGAGTGGGTCACAGAGATCACATTCTTCAAAAGGCAATAAAATATCACAAGGCAAATGGCAGAAGAAGATCACAAGGCCAGGGCGAAATTAGAATTACTGATGAGGTTCCATGTCCCACTGGGCATGCATTGTCATTGATAAACATCTTAACAGGAAACCAGGTTCAAGAGCAGACAATTGGTCTGAATAGAATTTGCCATGCTGGAATTTCCTAATCCTAGCAAGCCTGAGGGTGCTGCAGGAGACCAGGGCGTATTTCATCCCTTATTTTCAACTGCATAAGACAGACACTCCCAGAGTGGCCATTTTAGAGACCTCCCTCTGGGAATGCATTCCTTTCCCAGGGCTATTCCTTGCTGAGAAAATAATTCAGCGATATTTCTCCTGTTTGCTTTCTATAAGAAGAGAAATATGACTCTGTTCTGCCCGGCCCCGCAGGCAGACAGACCTTATGGTTATCTCCCTTGTTCCCTGAAAACTGCTGTTATCCTGTTCTTTTTCAAGGTGCCCAGATTTCATATTGTTCAAACACACATGTTTTACAAACAATTTGTACAGATAATGCAATCATCACAGGGTTCTGAGGCGACATACATCCTTAGCTTACGAAGATGACGGGATTAAGAGACTAAAGTAAAGACAGGCATAGGAAATTATAAGAGTATTGATTTTTGGATCAATACTCTTGGGAAGTGATGAATGTCCATGAAATCTTCACAATTTATGTTCAGAGATTGCAGTAAAGACAGGTGTAAGAAATTATAAAAGTATTAATTTGGGGAACTAAGAAATGTTCATGAAATCTTCACAATTTATGTTCTTCTGCCATGGCTTCAGCTGGTCCCTCTGTTCGGGGTCCCTGACTTCCCACAACACCCCTCCTTGTGTCCATATATTCTCATTGAAGTGAGAACATGCGGTGTTTTGTTTTCTGTTCCTCTGTTAGCTTGCTGAGGATAATGGCTTCTAGCTCCATCCATGTCCCTGCAAAAGATGCAATCTCATTCTTTTTATGGGCATAGTAAATAGTTTGCTCTATAAAATATTTTCCTTTAGAAAAGTTTTTATTGAAAACTTTATAAACTTGATAACAGATGTAGGGATGATTTAAAAGCATTAACTTCCTCAAAGCATGTTTTTAAAGATTACCTGGGTCAAAATAATGTGGAGGTATTTCTTTAAAAGCAGAGGTACCTTGGCTACCAGGGACCCCCAATTCAGAATAATAGGAAGTGGTGTTGGAGATCTACATGTAAATGTTAACATCTTTACCCACCACCATGAATAAGAAGAAAATTAAAATAACAACCAAAAATACAAAATGGAATTTCCTGAGTGATAGGAGTGAGTGGCTTTGATACATAGACCCATGGAACAGAATAGAGACCTCAGAAACAGATTGATACACCTACAGTGCATTTTTTACAATGGTGCCAAAAACATACATTGGGGTAAAGACAATCTCTTCAATAAATGCTTCTGGGAAAACTGGATATCAGTATGCAGAGGAATGAAACTAGACCTCAATTTCTCACCATATACAAAAATCAAATCAAAATGAATTAAGACTTAAATTTAAGTGCTCAACTGTGAGACTGCTACAAGAAAACATTGAAGAAACCCCCCACTTTCATGCGGACAAAAATTTCTTGAGTAAAATCCCATAAGCACAGGCAACCAAAGCAAAAATGGACAAATGAGATCACATCAAGTTAAAAGCTTCGGCTCAGCAAAGGATACAATTAACAAAGTGAAGGTACAACCCACAGAATGGGAGAAAATATTTGCAAACTACTTGTCTGACAAGGGATTAATAACCAGAATATATAAGGAGCTGAAATAATCCTATAGAAAAAAATCTAATCTGATTAAAAAATGGGCAAAAGATCTGAATAGACATTTCCTAAAAGAAGACATACAAATGGTGAACACACATATGAAAAGGTGCTCAACATCATTGATCCTCAGAGAAATGCAAATAAAAATTACAACGAGATATCATCTCACCCCAGTAAAAATGGCTTTTATCCAAAAGACAGGCAATAACAAATGCTGGTGAGGATGGGGGGGAAAGGAAACCCTCATACACTGTTGGTAGGAATGCAAATTAGTACAACTACTATGGAGAATAGTTTGGAGGTTCCTCAAATTCTAAAAATAGAACTACCGTAATCCAGCAATCTCACTGCTGCAAATCTACCCAAAGAGATATATCATAGAGATAGCTGCACTCCCATGTTTGTTGCAGCACTGTTCACAATAGCCAAGATTTGGAAGCAGCCTAAGTGTCCATTAATAGATGAATGGATAAAGAAAATGTACATATATACAATGGAGTACTATTTAGCCACACAACAGAATTAGATTCTGTAATTTGTGACAACATGGATGGAACTGGAGGTCATTATGTTAAGTGCAATAAGTTAGGCACAGAAAGACAAACTTCACATATTCTCACTTATTTGTAGGAGCTAAAAATTAAAACAATTGAACTCATGGAGATAGAGAGTAGAAGGATGGTTACCAGAGGGTGCAATGAGTATTAGAGCAGTGGTGGGGAAGTGGGGTTGGTTAATGGGCACAAAAACATGTTAGAAAGAATGAATAAGACCTAGTATTTGAAAGCACAGCAGGGCCACTATAGTCAATAATAATTAAATTGTACATTTTAAAATAACTAAAAGAGTATAATTGTATTTTTTGTAACAAAAAGGATAAATGCTTGAGGGAATAGACTCCCATTTAACATGATTTGATTTACACATTGCATTCCTGTATCAACGTATTATATATCTTATGTACCCCATAAATATATATACCTACTATGTACCCACAAAATTGAAAAATAAAAAATAAAAAAATTAATAGATAATGGGAAAAACATTTGAAAAGACACTTCACAAAAGATGTTATCAAATATTTTGGATTTTGATCTGGAGAAACGTTTTGAATTTGTAAGACTTTTCAGTATAAAAAAGATGAATATATTTCACTATATGAATATTAAATATTAAAATTAAAAGACACCTTAAAGTGAAGACAAGTTATAAACTTTGTATACAATTTTATGCATTCACAATGCATAAAATTAATAAAGAATTGTTTTAAGAAGTAGAGAACAACTGATTAGTACAACTAATATAAAGCAACCTGGCCTGAAATTAAAAATATTAAAAAAAATACAAAATGAAGAAAAATATTTTCTTTAATAAATATAACCACATTTGCAAGGACAAAGAACAAAGTAAAGTAGAAAAGCCTTTTATATTAGCCTTAAGAATAGTGCAGATGACACATGTCATAGAATCCTCAAACAGATCAGAGACAAAAATATGTGTGTGTGTTTGTGTGCGTGCATGCATGCACATGTGTGTGGAAGAAGTGGGAGGGAATGAGAGAGATAATGATGCAGTGAACAAATGGGGTTAAATGTTAACCATAGATGTAACTCAATAAAGGGCATATGGATTTTTTCTACTATTATTTCTGCCACATTATGTGCATTGAACACATTTTTAAAAGTTTTTAAAGTAGTGCAAAATTTGGTACAAAACAAAATAAGTTCTATGATGAAACAATGGTGCAATATAATAAAAAATACATCTTATCTTTCTCTCCACTGGATTCCTGGCACAGAACTTCTAAAGCTCTTGGAATTTCCTGAGTGATAGGAGTGAGTGGCTTTGATATACTAATGAAGTGACAAGTGAGTCCCCTGGATAGCTTCATGATGAGGGCTGGTCCCCAGAAAGGCTAATTATGTGATTAGAAGTTGGGATGAGTGCTGAAGATTGAACTCAATCACATGGCCAAGATTTAATCTAATTTATCATGCCGGCATGTCCTTCCAATAAAACAAACAAACAAAAAGCCTCTGAAGCTTGGTGGAGCATCCTGATTGGTCAGTAAATACACTTATGTGCAGGGAGGGTGATGTGCCCTGCCTCTACAGAAAAAGGGCATAGAACCTGTGTGTTCAAAACCCTTCCAAGTCATGTCCTATTTGTAGCCTTTACAATAACACTGCAAAAGCAAGCATAGAACTTTCAGTGAGTTCCTTGAGTTATTCTAGAGAATTGTTAAATGTGAGAGAGTCCTAGAAACCCCCACATTTATAGCCAGTCTTGTCAAAAGTTTGGATGGTCCCTGAGGATTGTGGCTGGCATCTGAATTGAGGGTGATATTGTGCGACTGAGCCCTTTGTCTTGTGGAGTCTGACACTAACTCCAGGTAGCGTTAGAGCAGAATTGAATTGTAGGTAACCTGGTTGGTATTATGAATTTGTTATTAGATAATTAATGGTGTTGGACTATGAAAATAAGTAATGAATGTACCCAATACCGTCCTTATTCAGTGGCCTCTAGATTTGAGCTTTACTTCATAGTCTTGGGACTGTATTTCCTCCACTCATTGCCTCTGATTCTGGAAGCCACCCTGGAATACTCAAGTCCAGACAGTTCCACGTGCTCCATGTTGTTTTCACAGAAACATTACATAATCCATTCCTCTTGTCACAGGGACATTCTCATCCTCTTTGAACCATGGAACCTCTTTAGCCACTAAAACATAAACATAGTTTTATGTAAATACAGTCATCTCTTATTACAAGGGAAATTGGTTTCAGAATTTCCACATATACCATGCATATTTAAGTCCCAAAGTTGGCCCATGGAATGGCATGTAGGAAAAGTCAGCCTTCTGCATATGTAAGTTTTATATCCTATGAATCCTGTATTTCTGGGTGAGAAATACCCACTTGTAAGTGGACCCGAGCAGTTCAAACCCCTGTTGTTCTTGGGTCAACTACACATTTGTGTCAGGTATATGATTCTCCATAGATGGCAAAAGATGAAGGGTAGAAGAACATATGCATGCACTGTTTTTCCTCATATCCCTCCATCTCTTGCTTCTCATCTCAGCTACCTGCAGTCCTAAGTGTATTCCCTATCACAGTCACTTTGTGACTTGCTCAGGTTCTGGTCAACAGAAACTGCCTGCAGTTTAGTGTGTGTAACTGTATCTTAGCTTTTCCTTTCCCAACGAACTAGGAAAGGTTTCCCCTAGTAATGGCAGTTAATTATTTCTTTTATGAAATCATGATTAGAAATAATTGAGTAGTATATGGTCAGTGTATAACTATAGATTGACAAATTGATTACAGTGTTTGTCCTTATGACTAAAGTTGCCTCTAATGTTGGTAGAAAGAAATACCCAAAATCTGCTTTTCTTTCTTTCTTTCTTGAGTAGGAAGTGAATAGAGTGATGTGTAAGGAAGTGAAGGTGAAAAGATTTGGATATAATTGAAAGTAAAAAGGAAATCCCATGACCATTGAGTACTATAGTATTTTTGGCTTTATTCTCTAGAAAACAAGGAAACTCCAAGTGCTTTTATGGGGGGCAGACATTATCTGACTTGAGACTTAAGAAGATAAATTGGACCACAGTGAGCAGGAAAGATTATACAGGAGAGATAACAGGGCAATCAAGAGTCCACTGCCGCAATTTCCAGGGTGAGGGATGATGAGAACCTGATCAGAAGCTACTTCAGTAACCCAGAATACACAGGACACCACAACTGTCTGGATGCAGGAAAGGAGAAATTAATCTAAAATGATGGTGAGTTATGGAGAAGTATAGGGTTCATGCTTCTGAATAATGAAGATAGCATGAATTTGAGGCTATTCCCAAGGGTGATGGTAGCTTTCTAGAGCTTTGGAGAATTTGGACATGGAGGAAGCACTATAGTAAGATCAATTTTGATGTGGATAGATAAGAAATATAACAAAGAAGCAACTGTTACATTTCCTTCCTCCAAATATTCATATTTACTCTCCTGTCACTCTGTAGCTAAAGTGATTCAGTAATCACATCCTGTATTACAGGAGAGAATTTGAATTCTCAGTGTCTTTCTATGAAGGCTGTTTTATTTTAATGAATGCCATTAGCTTTCATTGGGGTATGATTTGAGTATGTCATATGGAGTCGATGACTCTTTAGTGGGGCTCTACTACACCTAGGATGCATATAAATACATCAATTATTCCTAATTGAAATAACACCATTCATTATACAGCCCTGTAGACTGGTCATATTATCATCTTCATGCTAATTGGAAGCATTTTGCAAATGTATATGCGGAAATGCCAGCACCAGGTGTGTATGTTTTTTTCTTTTTTCAGAATTGCATGTTTTGCTAATGAAATGTTTTAGCCCTGAAATGTAAAAGGGACTTTTGATATCACCTATGTTATTATTCAATTTTTGTGTAAGCTTCTCTATAATATGTCCATTTTAAAGTGACAATATGCTTTATTGTTGTATTAGTATGTGACCATGTTAAACTGAGTACCATATATAAGTGATACCTAAGGCTCCTGGAGGGCAGGTTAATACAAAGCGTTTGTGAAGAATATGGATACTAATTAAGTCTGTTGAACTAAATTATCCCATTGTTATGAGTGCCTGCTCAATCTTCATTCACTTAATAATACATTAGGGTTCTTTTGAAATATTTTATATGCTTGCTGGAATAAAGAATATTTATTGGTAAAGATAAATATATATTTATATAATAATTTTTTATTTTATCTCAAAAATTAATATAACAATGTAATAAATATGATAGATAATTCTCCTTGGAGTTTTACATGTCCTTAAGTATAGTCTTAACATTTCCATTAGCTGACAAGAAGGAGAGTCAATATCCCTGGGATGTCTCACCTTCATCACATGACTGAAACAGGTTTCTTTGGCAAGAACTAAGGCTCCACTCTAAAATGACGATATTTATTGTGTTAAACTATTTTCTATTGTGCTATTATTAGTATGGGAGTTAATGAATAGCCTCTTTTTGCTTTACAGGAACAAACCCTTAAGTAGTTTGCAAATATGGCAATACATCAAAATAATTCTTGAGTTTCTATTTACTTTCAAATTTCAATATACCCAATGGAACCTCTGATCCCCTGGGAGACTGTTAAACAATAATCCCAATATTAATCTACAAGCAGACAAGCTCTTAAAAACTACTGATAAAATTACCTTTATTAATCCCCATTAGTATTCATTAGTATTCCCCAAGCAAGGTGGTCAGTTATCCTTTCAAGAAGTCATGCTACCAGAAAAAGTCAGCACAGTCCAGTGGTCAAGAGCTCAAAGCCTGAAGCTAGATGGCCTGGGGTTGGATTTGTGCACTGCTTTTCCCTAGCTCTGCCAAGTTATTCAGCATCTCTGTGTCTCACTTTTCTAGTATATAATTGCTTTTTAAAATGGTGATTAAATGAGTTAATATGCCTGATCCCTATTCTTGACATGTTTCATTTTAGCAAGAACCTTGCTAAGTCAGTTTAGTATTAAGAATCTCTCACACTTGATATCTCATCACCCCACCCTGCCTTCAGCAAGAATCCTGTTAGGTCAATTTAGCAAGAACCCACTTATTCTTGAAGTCTCCTCTTAGTAATTTTTTATCCACTGACCCCTTCACTGTTGGATGTAATTCTCCAGCTGTCTTTGTTTATTCACAGTTGAACTCAGTCTCTTACCTCTAATGCAATAGTCTTGACACCTTTTGCAAATGTTCTTCATAAAGTCTTTCTTACCATTTTAACAAGTGCCAGAACAATTTTTATCCTTAATAATCACAGGGCCTTGACATTTAGGTTTTGCATATAATAAGTTCAGCAATTCAAGATTTGTGAGGGAGGAAGCAGATACCAGGTAAAAAGGCAAATGGTGAAGCAGAGGTCATAGAACAGCCAGACTTCAGTTAGAGCAAGAAGGTCAGAGATATTTTAGAAAAGAGGATGGTGAAGAAGACATTTTGCTGGATAGTGAATTTTAGAAGATGTTGTGAATGAGTATGCAGCTTGTGAAGGCTGTGGTTGTGGGCCATTTTAGAAATATATTCGGAACTACAATGTAGCAAGAGTATAGGTAATTAGTGATCATATAAAGATCTCACATTTCTTTCAAAACCTGAGACAAACAGGGATTTCAGGCATAGAATTGTAAAAGTCATTTGAACCAGAGCAACTCTATCTTAAATAGGGGCTGAGTAAAATAAAGCTGAGACCTACTGGGTTGCATTCCAGACAGTTAGGCATTCTAAGTGACAGAATAAGATTGGAGGTCGGTACAAGACACAGGTCTTGGGGTCTGGATCAGGACTCCATTCTGGTAACAGAATTAGTTGTACTTATTTCTCTGGCAAAGGCAGTCTACTTTTAGCCTTTTCTTAGAAATGTTTCTTTAGACTGTTCCAATGGTAAGGCATGTGATTCTATCACAGATAATCTTTTGTATTTTCATTTTATCTTCTAATAATTCCAATAACTGAGAAACTGTACATTAAAGCTATTTATAACTGAATGAAAGTAGAAGAACTAATTACCTGAGAGTAATATTTGCAATAATTATTGTGCTTAGGTCTTATGACAATTTTTAGCTGCCTTTGAGTTGGTTCCTGTTTTTGTCAGTGTCCAAACTATTAAGAACGTGGAACCATAAACTCTATTTGTGTCAGTTGTAATTATTAATTTAGTTTCTTGCCCATATTGTGATTGAAGGATCTTAGGATCTGGGGTTAGATTACCAGCTTATTTGAAAATCCAATCTCTTATTTGAAAATCCAATCTCTTATTTGAAAATCAGTTGTGTTTCTCAACACAAGTTGTATATTAGAGTCATCTGGAAACTGAAATTGTCTGTGCAAAAATTATATCAGTGAGAAAATTGTGACAGTGAAAGAGATGTGATGTAGCCCACCCCCACACTTGTCTTTAGCTTTCAAGTTGCCTTAATTATTCCTGGGCTTAGGCCTAACAAAATAAAATAAAAAGAAGTAATAACCTGAGAGTCATATTTGCAATAATTATTGTGTATAGGTCTTGTGACAATTTTTAGCTGTTTTTGTGTTGTTTCCTATGTTTTTGTCAACATCCAAACTATTAAGAATGTGGAACTAAATACTCTATCTAGGTAAGTTGTAATTATTAATTTAGTGTCTTGCACATATTGTAGTTGAAAGATCTCATTACTTGGGATTTTGTATTTGGTAACATTTAGTTTATAGTTTAGATGATAACTGCCCTTCCCTAAAACTTAACTACTTTTGTAAAGCTAATGAAATGCTACTAGGCTAGGGGGAGAAGAGGAACCTGAATTCTGCTAAGGTGTAAAGTTGTGAAGTTGTCATGAGATATGTCCTGCATCATTATTATAGATTGGCCTTTTGAGGTATCTTTTCAGGTTTTTTGCATGTCTGACACCCATGACTCTGCCTGGACCCACTGACCATACCTCCTGTGGCCCCACCTAGAAGTACCTCAGCTCAAGGGGACAGCTTTGACCCCATCCTATCAGCAGCAAGCACCCATTTTTATGTCATCCTCACCCCTTCTCCCAAACTGCCTTTGAAAATCTCTTAACATATGAGCTTAGATGAGATTGATTCGAGTAATAACTCCATCCTACATGTGGTGAGGATAGCCTCAAATCAGTTAAGCTAAACCATGCAATGCCATATAGTCTTTGTGCACTGGGCAGGAAGAATCTATCGGGTGATTACAAAACCTTTAAAAACAACTGTACTCAAGACCTACACTAGAAAAACTATGTCAGAATTTTCAGGTTGAGACCCAGGCAACGGTAATTTTTCAAAGTTATCTTTAGCATTTTCTGTGTCGCCAAACTTGAGACTCTTTGCTTTATGACTTATTGATAATTGCCAATGGATAATTACCAGTTTAGCTAGCCACTTTTAGCTTTCAGCTTTTTACCCACCTAAAAATAGGAGTAATTGTTCTAACTTAAATGATTATTACATATTAATACTTCAATACTTAGTTCTAATGTTTTTTTTTTTGTTTTTTGTTTTTTTTTTTTTGAGAGGGAGTCTCGCTCTCTCTCCCAGGCTGGAGTGCAGTGGCGTGATCTCGGCTCACTGCAAGCTCCGCCTCCCAGGTTCATACCATTCTCCTGACTCAGCCTTCCGAGTAGCTGGGACTACAGGTGCCCACCCACCACGCCCAGCTAATTTTTTGGTATTTTTTTTTTCTTTTTTCAAAATTTATTTAATGAGTACCTTCTTTTTTTTATTATTATTATTATACTTTAAGTTTTAGGGTACATGTGCACAATGTGCAGGTTAGTTACATATGTATACATGTGCCATGCTGGTGCACTGCACCCACTAACTCGTCATCAAGCATTTTTTGGTATTTTTAGTAGAGACGGTGTTTCACCGTGTTAGCCAGGATGGTTTCGGTCTCCTGACCTCGTGATCCGCCCGCCTCGGCCTCCCACAGTGCTGGGATTACAAGCGTCAGCCACCCTTCCCGGCCTACTTAGTTCTAATGTGTTAAACAGAATCTATGCAATGTACCTAACACAATATCTTACTTTCCCTTAATCAACCTGTTTGTCAGAGCAGAAGTTATGACCAAAAAAAATTGCCATGCAGGTGACAAGCGGTTTCAAAATGATATCGTGAATGATGATTTGTTAATGCACTGCCCGTTTAAGCATCAAACAAGTTTTCAAAGTGAATTATTGGGTAGAAAAATATTATCTACACGTCTTTTTACATTTTAAGCTTTTTGTTTTTATATAATTTTAAATTTAAAACAAGCTTCATAAGTAGTACAAGGAAATCCTGTATATGGTTTACCCAGGTTCATCAATTGTTTACATTTTGCCCTATTTACTTTAGAATTTATTCTATATTCATATTGTTTCTGAAAAATTTAAAAATAAATTGAAGGTGTTGTACCCTTTTACCACTAAACATTTAAATTTGTATTTCCTAAACACAAAAATATTGTTTTACATAAACATATTAGTATTATCTACATTAGGGAATTTAACATTGATAAAATAAGAGCATTTCATCCATAGTTTATATTCAATTTTCATCAGTTGTGGCAACCATAGGTCCATTTTTTAAATGATTTCTAGCTAGAATTTTATTTCAGCAAATATGAAATCAGATTGTGAAACATAAAATCCTCAAAAGTTATAACCTACTCACAAGTGATGGTAGCTGCTCAGGATATAAGCAAGATCAGGTTGTGTCTACAGATGTCCACATAAAAACTTGTATGCATCAGTCACTTCCTCCAAAACCTTGGAAAACTCTAGTCCTTCTATCAGCCCAAGCACAGTTGAGTGCCCACACTAACTTTCTCATTATTCTCATGGGCCACTAACATAGTGAAACTCAATAAATATTTATTAGTTGAATAAAAGAACCAAAGAAAAAGTCATAATTTCCACCACCAGTAATGATCCCTTCCTCTTCTCTATACATTCACAGTCCATTGCTCTGTTGATTTTCTAATTATTCTAAAATAACTCATTTAGAAATAGCTATTGAGTGTCTATTATATGTCAGGCTATTGATTAGGGGCTAAGACTATAACAGTAAACAAGACAGATAAATGCTCCTGTTCTTGTGGTCTTCATTCCAGTGAAGTATAAGTTGTGTCTAAGTATGTCTCTTTTTTCTTGGCCTCATTTAAATATTGGCATTTGAATATTTAAAATTTTGCATCTCATGCTACTATATGCATCACTAAATGTTTTAGTTTTTCTTCAGGGTGTTCATACAGCTTAGTGGTTACAAGTTCAAGGTTTGGGGTCAGATTGCCAGGGTCTGAGTCCTTGCACTGCTACTTACTATTTATGTAATAGTGAGTAAGTCTTTTTATTGTTGCAAGCTTCCCTGGACTAGCAATAAGAACACTTACATTATAGGTTTAAAGGAGATAATGGTTGTAAAACACTTAAGAGAGTGTCAGACAAAAAGTGAATGTTCATTAACCATTGGTTGTTAGAATTAATTATTAATTTTAAAGCCAGGAATTTCCATTTGGACATTCTTTTTCATATCTTATAACAATTAGAATGGTGCTGAGGTCATAGGGAGGTAACAGTCAATTTCTGATCAGAAAATAACTGACTTATTTGAAAACAGTATAAAACTGTGAAAACCTTATCTACAAATAATATTGCCAGGTATTTATATGCAACATTTTCACACTTTTCACTGGTATATAAGGGGAAAAAGGTTAATATTAGAATAATTTAAACATTTATTCTAATATTCTTTTTTTGCACTTTATTGAGGTAGCATGCTTCTTTTTTGGAAATAATTGTTAGATTAGATTAGATTAAATGAGTATGTTATTCATATCTTCATGAATCAAAACACACAAATTATGAATTTTCTGTCAATGCTATAAAGAAGTACTTACGTGTAAGATACAAGAATCTAGAAACTACTAATAGATGATAGTTGGTAAGAAGTGCCTTAAATTTAGAAAGAGCTTAGACTTTGATGAATGGAAGCTCAAGTTCAGATCTTGAGAAACCAAATTAACAATGCCAACACCCATAAAATAGAAACAATAATAACATACACCTCATAAGGTTTGAGGCTCAGTGAGATACTATATCTGAAATCCATTTAGTGGTAATGAAATATACTGACTTGATTATTGTTAATATTTAATGTGACATTATTTTCAAAGGTTTAGAATTCAGACTGTTGACACTATTTCATGTCTAAAGGCAATGGAATAAAGATGACAATGAAGCCATTGGGTATGCTGTAAACATAGATATCGTTAAAAAGCATCCTTGTTTCTTTGAACATTAGTTTTAGGTGACGTTTCTCCTTCCCTGTAGTTAATAGGAAGGCCAGAATATGCATAAGTGAGAGAGAAGCACATGCAGCTGACTTTCAGTGGGGGAGACCCTGCCCTTCCAGACCTATTTTTAAGACATTGGATTATATGAGTGTATGTGCTGACAAGCTGCAAGTGCAAACTCTGTGGGGCAGACCAATAGGCTGACGGCTCAAACAGGAGTCGATGTTGCAGTTCTGAGGCAGAATTCCTTCTTCTATGAGAAACCTTTGTTTTTGCTCTTAAGGCCTTCAACTTACTGAAGGAGGCTCACATAAACTGTTGAGAATAGTCTCCTTTAATTAAAGTCAACTGATTGTAGATTCTCATCACATCAACAAAATGCCTTCATAGCAACAGGGAGACTAGTATTAGATAACATAAGTGAGAGCAACAGCCAAGGTCTCACCTACTAAATGTGACAGTGTATGTGTGTTAGCACCAGCAGCATGGGGCACTGGCTTTTGTTTATAGTGCACTACAACCCTAGAGAACTACAGATTTTGTTTCCAGTCTTTAGAAAAATTGTAAACCTGGCCTATGTTTGTATTTTTATATTTTTTATTTTATTTTATTTTATTAAGACAGGTTCTCTCTTTGCAGCCCAGGCAGAAGTGCAGAGGTGTGATCACAGTTTACTGTAGCCTTAAACTCCTGGACTCAAGCGACTCTCCTGTTTCCCAAAGTGCTGGGATTACAGGCATGAGCCACTGCGCCTGGCCCTCTGTTTTTTTTGAGACGGAGTCTTTCTTTGTCGCCCAGGCTGGAGTGCAGTGGTGCAATCTTGGCTCACTGCAAGCTCCACCTTCCGGGTTCACGCCATTCTCCTGCCTCAGGGTCCCAAGTAGCTGGGACTACAGGCGCCCGCCACCACGCCCCACTAATTGTTTTTTTTTTTTTTTTTTTTTTTTTTTTTTGTATTTTTAGTAGAGACGGGGTTTCGCTGCATTAGCCAGGATTGTCTGGATCTCCTGACCTCGTGATCCACCCGCCTCGGCCTCCCAAAGTGCTGGGATTACAGGCGTGAGCCACGGCGCCCGGCCTCAGTTTTTATTTTCTGCCTTTCTACATCTGCCTTCAGTCCCTTCACTTCCCTCTTGCCTCCTAGTTTTGATGCTGCTCTCCTAGTAATCCCTGAATATGCAGAGTCCCCTGCAATAGCCTGACCCCAAACATACAACCCTTTAGATCTAAACTTTCTTCCACTCTCATTTTCATGGAAGTGTAAGGAGGAAAAGGTAGCATTTATTTTCCTTCAACCATGGCTAAGTTCATGACTGAATCTCCTATAACAAAATATAGAATAACAATAGAAAAGTATACACATTTATTCAATATAAATTTTACATGTTATCTGAGTTTTCAGAAATAAAGACCCGAAGACCAAGGAAAACTGTATTTTTATGGAGAGTCATGCAGAAGTATGATTGGAGGAAGAAGGATTTGATCTAATTATAATAAACTGGGTGTGAGGACGCAGGGGAGGATTAGCAAGATGCATTTGCTAATCTTGTATTTGCTAATTCTTCTTGGCCTCTCTGTGATATTTCTTTTGTCCAAATGTAAGTCAGGATACCTGTAACATGGGGATCTTCAGGGGAGAAAGAAGGGAGAATGTCAGAGGGATCTTCCTAGGTGCTATGGCCTGTTTCAGGAAAGAAAAAGAAGAGGGGAATTTCAGTTTCTATGGCCTGTTCTAGGAGACAGGGAGGTGGAAGACGGTCCTCAATTAATTTCAGCTTAAAATACTCAGAACACCAAAGGGCCATGTTTGGGGGTAGCATTTCCTACACCCCATTAAAAGTTACTTAATTACCATGTGATTTATTACTTTATGAATTTGATTAATTAATTGGTTGATAGGTTCTTTTTCTATTAAAATTACATACTATAATTGGAACAGCATTGATTTGAGAGCCAAATGTCCTAATTTTAGGACATACAAACGTATGACTTTTACTGATTTGTGTAATCTCATTGAAGCAGACTCAGTTTTCTCATTTGGTGGAAAAAGAGCATTCTATGAAGATAAAATCCTTTTTGTTCTCAGTAACAGTTTAGAGCCAATCATGCTTTTTTCTTAATTTTTAGAGATATCATTTTTAGTGTGTTCCCTAAAACTAAACATTTTAAAAAATTTTAGATACTTTTAGATTTGCTTAATATGCTTGATTTGAATAAATATTTCTCTTCCTTTCTTACTACTTGATGTTAGAGTAAATCAGGTTATAAATTCCTGTGGAATGGTGTTTAAAACAAAGATTCAAGGAGAACTATTAATTACATCTGACTTATTGAAGAATGAATGAAATTCTGCATGATATTATGTCCACATAAAAAAAGAATAAGAAAAAAGAAAAAAAATGAAAAAGTTAAAATCAATATACCACCTAATCTGCGCTAGTTAGATAATTTGTATCTAACTTGGACTGAAAAACATGCCACTTACATTTCTATTACAGTGATGACCTAAAACACTTCAATTCTCTCACATTTCTAGGTTATTCTGGGGATGGGTGATGAATATCTTCCATTCAACTTTCTAATTCTCGTGTTGGGCACTTTGGCATATTGTATTTCAAGAACAACTATAGGTAATTAATTTCCCATGTCAAGATAGTATTATTTTTCCCATAGCTGAATGTATGCACTTCTATATTGATTTCTACTGGGTTCTTATGTATGAGTTTTTTCACCAGAAGTAGATGATGAATTCATCAAGGACACTGATTATACACTGTCCCTCTTTAACCTTCCCCAGCAACAGCATCCCACAGAGAGCTGGACTCAGAGAGATTTTGGAAATTTCTTGTTTCTTTGAGCATATCAGTAGTTTTCTATCACCATACTATAGAAAATCAAACAACAGTCAAAAAACTTGAAAAGAGAAAATACTTTTTTATTCATTTTAGCAATTGCACATGATATGGGTGGTACAGCAACCCAGCTGAGCCCACGATTTGAAGTATCTTGGCCAAGCAAAAGAGGCATGCAAACCTCTAAAGACTTATAAAATGATAAAACCAATGACCAATGCTCTGTTTCCTATACATAGGCACATGATACTTCCATAAGGATAAGCCTAATTTGATTACCTAATGAACAAATAACATATTTGATAAACTAATTAATGTAATTAATTATTACTGTCTGTATTCACATATACATAGAACCCTATGTACTTCATATCACAGTAGAAATTATATGTTGTGTAGATCCAGAAAAAAACATTTAATGAAGATGGCAGGTAAACATAGAAAAATGCTCATTTTCTCTAATTTCTTGTATTGTCTTTCACTCATTTACAAATATGCTAAATCATTGTTATCATGGGCACTGAGATTGACCATTGCTTTTATTCTCTAACTGGTTTTGTTTATAAGTTTTCATTTAACACCGAGTCAGAGCTTTCCGTGTTTCTAGCAGAATTCTCTGCTAACCATACTTTTCAAAGAAAAATTACTGGTCTTGATGATAGTACCAAAATGGAACTAAACTGAGTTAAATACATTAAGAATTACATATTTTATCAATGATTTACCTTTCTAGTTAGAGCAAGCTTGCAGATCTCTCTTTACTAAGCTAATATTATGAATTGCCCAGATGCAGGGGGAAAATGGCCCAGCTGGCCCTGTGGAATTCCTTATGATACACAAAATAAGAATTTTTCAGGTAAACCTTGTATTATCTAAACTTTATTCTCCCCATGTCTGACTCAGGCTTACTTGTGCTTAATGCTGGGTAGGTACTTCATCATCTGTCTTTGAAATATCTTCTTATCTCTGAAATGACAACCATCAGACACCATGGGGCAACGTGTAGGAGAAGCAAGGGGATTGTGGCCCATCAGCTTCAATGATCCTGTCTTTGCTTCAGTAGAGAACCAGCATCCTGGAAATGGCTGCCTTGGTCTTCTGATCTGTCAGGAGGATTTGATGGGCAATTGTGGAGACTAATAATCCCTTTGCTTTGTGACAACAAAGTTCTGAGGTGAGCTTTAACAGGCTCAAAGAAGAGTGATTCTTTCATTTGAATGTTGGAGCTCCCATCTATAGCAGGAAACCGATACAGGGTTATAACTTGGAAAAGGTGTGCCAAGTATAGGGCAATCCAGTTTGCTGGGTCTTAGTGGTCCACATTCTTGCAGTCAGCAAGACTCTCAGCCAAGCACAGGGTATCCTTCTTGTACAGAGTTTCTCTTTTCCTCAAACTTTTATTTTTTATAGATAATTTTGATTTGCATTGAACTGATGGAGAGTTGCTGTTTATCACATCAGACAGTCGTCTCTCTACAAATCAGTCTTCTGGGAGTTGGACTGATTTTACCTGAAAGTCCATATGTCCCACATTCAAAGAGAGGACGAAGAATTTAAGAATGCAATCAGGAGTTATCACTACTTGGAAAACGTCCTTGTCCTTGCTTGTTAGTTTATCTTTTGCTGAGGGCTTTCTCAGTCTGGAGCTTGTCCAAGCAAATGTGCTTTCAACAACACTCTTCGTGGCCAGCTGAGATACTGTCAACAGCATGATTTCAACCTGCAAGTAGACTGTAAGCCCCAGACTGTGAGCTGATTGAAATCTCTCTTCTGAGGTACTGAATGAGAAACTGTCTTTTATTAAACGAGATAGCTCTTATTGCATCATGGTTCAGTCAGACATCATTGGCATAGTAACAGGAGATGAAGATCCTGCTACCCTCCAGCTCACACTCACCCTGCGATTTGTGCAATTCCATTACATTAAGGCAGCTCAAAGTGTTTCATATAAAACCTGTTTTTAAACCATACCAATCTGAGTGCAAATTTAGGAAAGAAAAGAGTAAGGTGAAATTATTCAGCAAATTTACTTTGAAAAGTGCATTTATACTAATGTGCAAACTTTAATATGAAAAGGATGGCATTAAAAGGCTTGACAATGTACCACATCTACAGAAAAATTTAAATATGGTTGCATTCACTAGGGGGCTTCATTTTTTTTTACAGTGTCTTTTTATTGATGACAATTATGTTTTACTCATGTTCAGAGCGTGACCTTTTTCATGTTGAACAGCATCTTGAAAATGCCAAAATATATTTATTTGTAAAGAGATAAGGAACATTTTTTAAGTGCTGAAGAGCAAATCATTTTTATATATACAATGCTTGATAACACATGAGCCTGTCACTTTATACTAGATATGTCTTAGTGACCCATGTAACATACTAATTCACTTGGAGGAATTAAAAGATGCAGCTTCTGTCCTTCAATACACTGTAGACACATATTCTTGAAAAATGGGCGGAGAGAAGAGCAGTACAGATGAAAATGCTGAGCTATGTGTCATTCAGGTGATATGTGCGATTCTTATAAGTATGAGCTGTAGTATTAAGGAAAGTATAGATTAAATAGAAGGCAGTTATCATTTTTAAACAAAAAAGGGAGGAGGGCTCAAAGCAGGGCATGGCAGCAGGGGTGAGCACTGTGGCAGTGGCCAGCTCACTCCCTGAGGAGGCAGAGAGGAGTAGTAAAGTGATGGGAGCAAACCTACCACACGGGCTTGAAAGTTTAAATAAAAAAAGCATAAAATCTATGTGTCAGCCAATCAGGAGACACCACAGGAGGTCAAAGGCTCTGCACTGGTTTTCCATGAGTTGGTGAATTGTGCAGTCTGGTTACAAATTTGTTTTAAGAATCAATTGATATTTTGTACTTTCTAGGATGCTAGATGTCTTCTTTACTCATCCTTAATCATTCACTCATCATTTGCTGCATTCAGCTGCCCTGGACCCTGGTGCTCCACCAACCCAACTGGTTTCCAAGGGACTACGGATCTCCTGGAGCATTTGAAGTTGAGAGCTTTGATGGGGCCTCTGATGGTGTCTTCAGTACTCTCTACTCCAAAGAAAAGAACTACCTTTGTTTTTCATTCATTTGCATGTTAGTAAAACAAAGCTAAATCTTTGGAGCAGAAGCCTGTCATTTTAATCTGCTTGTATCCTAGGAAGCTTTGCTATGTCATACATACCACTCACTCTTAGAGACAGCCGATTGAGGGAGGAAATCTCTCCACAGCCACTACTGCTTTTGCTCACAAGGAGGCAGTGTGTTATCGAAAGCTAACAATCTATTAACACAGAAGACCCCACTGGCTTTATGCTGTTAATATGCCTAAGGGCTGAAGTGTTTCAGAGTCTTAATTTACCCAACAATAAACCATGTTATTAAGGGTGAATCACTTAACTTCTATAAAATATAATAACAAAAGGCTAAACATTTGCTTATTAATAAACCTAGCTGTTCAGCAAATATACACCAAAATGTCCCCTATTACCCATGCTTTGCACTCGGGATACTGAGATAACAGTGATAGATATACTTCTCCCTCTTTGGAGCTTCCAACTTAGTAAATTGGGGATCTGGAGGTTGAGAAAAATTTCACTGAGCTGGGAAGACAGAGGAACAGAAGAATGCAGGCTAAAACGTGAAGGATCAGGCTGCCTTAAAAAGATATAGACTATATTTTTCTCTTTGTGAAAGGAAAAGTAGCAGAATCTGAATTTTGTTGTCTATGATTTATTTCCTTTTCTCTAATACAAGCCCTTGCCATGGCTTACAGAATCTGCTAAAATTCTAGCTCTATTTGTCCATTATAATTCCCCAGACTATCGACATACTACTCTTAGAAACTCCATTTGTTGATCTGACACCATAGAAATCTCATTGGGCTATTGTTTAGGAACAGTGAGTTGCAAAGATCAGGAAGAAAGCAGAGGGGAATAAAGAAACAGGAAGGAAGGAAGGAAGGAGGGGGAAGGGAGAGAGGAAGTGAGGAAAGAGGAAGGAAGAAAAAATAAAGAGAAGGAAGGAAGGAAAGAAAGAAAAGGAAAGAAAGAAAGAGGGAAAGAAAGACAAAGAAAGGCAAGAAAAGAAAAGAAAGAGGAGGGGAAGGGATGGAGGAAGGAAGGAAGGAAAGAAGGAAGGAGGGAAGAAATGAGAAAAGGAAAGAAAAGAGAAAAGAAAAGAAGGGGGCTGAAGAAAAACTGGTTAAAATCCTGGCATTCATGTTTATTTCCTTGCTGTTACAAACTCATACTAATATGTTCTTTCTCTTAGATTTTATTGTACTTTGTATCACTGCTCCAAAACACGGCACTTTGTTTTATTTGGTCATACAGTTATGACTATGGCTGTTAAAAGTAGAAATTGATTTGAAGTAAATTAAACAATACACTAAGAATAATTAGAGCGATTTATTGTAATTTGCAAGATTGGAAAACAGAACAAAAAGGCAAAAATTATAGCCAGGTTCAGGAGAATAACAGCAAAAAAAATACAAAGCTATCATGGCTCTTTTTCTGATGTTTGTCTGTCTGTGCCTGTCTCTGCAATATTCAGCTCTCTCTGCCCTGCAGCTCTCTGTGGCAGGTTAGGTTTCTGGGACATGGATGCTAAAATAGAGTTGGGATACAAGATATTTATCATGAATCACCTACAAAGGAAATGGGGAGAAAACAGGATTGGGCAAAGGAAAAATGTTGAATGGTGACCCATGCTCAACAGGGCCTTATCCACCTTAGCTGGGAGATGTGGAGCAAGATTATCCAAAAGGGTTGTCCCCCAGCAGGCACCTTCATACTCCCTCCTCACTGAGGCACAGGATTCGGACTTTCCCCAGAAGTGGAAAGAACATAACTTCAAGAAAAGGTGGCTCTTGCTTAGAGCTAAGACTGATCCAGAAGGGTTAACAGGAGACTCTCAGCTGACCACACTCTCCACAGCTGGCAGTAAGTCTTTCCTCAAAAAAAGATCGGGGTGTAGCATCTCCATGTCTGCCACACTCTGATTTTCTTGTCCTCGTGAATGTATGCTCATGCCACAGCTGCTGATTTTATTCACATGCTGTCTAGTTACCCAACTATAAATATTGGTAGACAGAAATGGTCCTTTACACTGTGTATTCCCCACAATAGAGCACTTAGAAACTACACACCCAGAGCACTGTCATTACACAAAGTGTTGTTACACTCAGGAAGCCATGAAGAAATTCTTGATTGGTTTCTGAGTAGGACAAACTTAGTTACCACTAGAATACATTTTTTTTTTTAGTTTCACTGGACAGACAAAAAGGATTCCAGTGAGAAAACATAATCGAACAGGATACTAACGAATTTAGTGGAAATTATTTTTCTAGAGAACTTCAAGGGGAAAAAATAATAATTTTTTTTTATTAAAAACTAAAAACATCTATAAGATTTTGTATTGGCAACTTCAGTTTTTGCCTTAGTTCTATGGGTTAGATGTATGACATTGTTCAAAGTGATACAGGGCAAGTGAGTCCCTAAACTGGGGCTTAGCCCAGGAGGGTTCTTGGCTTCACCCAGGAAAAGATTCAGGGTGCACCAGTGGTGTTAGACAGTAACTTCTGTTCAAGTGGCAGTGCAAAGCAGCAGCAGAGGCACTGTTCCTTGTGGAGCAGAACTACCCCATAGGCGCTGTGCCCAGAGTAGCAACTCGGGGGCAGTTGTGCAGTCATATTTATACCTACTTTTAATTACATGGCAGATTATGCAGAAATTTCTAGAAAAAGGGTGGTACTCCTTAGCCATTGCCATGGAGAGCGGTGGTAATTTCCAGGTGCTATCATTGCAATGGTAAACCAACATGGCACTGGTGAACATGTCTTATAGAGGGGTTCTTTTTTTCTCTTCCACGTTTCAGCTAGTCTTCATTCTGCCCCAGAGTCCAAGCCTCACCTCCGGAAATGAGTCTGACCCCATACCCCAAAGGCACTTAGAATCTTTGGGCTGGTTTTTGTTTTTTAATCTGTTAAACATTGGTAGCAATGAGATGTCACTTTTATTGTAATATTTCATGAAATCTATAAGAGCATAGATGGTGACATGTTGGGTGTTTCAGTCATCTATTGCTGAAAATTAGATGTCTGGCCCAAACATTATTTGTGTATGTTTCTTCTAGTTTAGAACTTCTCTGATCCTAAAGAAGGAGGCTTATGTGATAAATGAATAAATAAGAAAAAAGTCAAACAACATTGAGAAGATAAGTTGAAATAAATCACTTATGATTGGCATAGATAACTACAGGATACACATTTTTTGAAGGCTTAGGTCTTAGAATGGAAACACTTGAGTTTCAATTTATCTTCTTCCACTGATGCCCATAGCTCAGTGGCTGTGGATAGGTCACTTAAACCCTCTGAATCATTTCCCTCACCTTTTATAAGTGGTATGAATAATATCTAACATATGTACCATACCTCAAGGGAATATTGTAAGGTTATCATGAGATTTCACGGTGTGTGTGTGTGTGTGTGTGTGTGTAAGCACTTTGTAAATTCTAAAGATAAGTGCAAATATTAGTAATTTGTTTATAATTCCTTCAGTTCTAGGTGGATAATGGATTTGCTATTTTAAATAATTTAACTATTAATAGCTAATTGTGAATGTATAAGACCATGTTTAACAATGACATAGAAACCTGGGATAATTTGAGGCCTTGGACAATGGAGAAAGAGGTAGGGATACTGGAAGCTTGTAAAGGTATGGAAAGTAGACCTAGGGTGGAAAGGGTTACCGTCTGATCTCCAATCTTTCTGAGATCTGTCCATGATTTCACATATTCTCTCTATCCCAAGTGTGTCATTTCTTACTTTATTCTGATAGAGATTTTTTAACTTCTTAAGATAAAATGCAATCCATAAGAGAAATGAAGTAAAATTTATCCCTGAAAAAAATAAAGCAAGCCATAAAATGAATGCCTTCTTCAAACCATAAAGCTCATTGAAGCCAATGCTTTCAACTGGAGCTCATTCCAAGCACCTATGATATTTTCATCTTCTTCTCAGTCATCAGGATTTCTCATGAAGCAGCTATAAACTCAGTAATGAATCAATAGCTCTGTGACTAATGGAAGAGTTGTAAAATGATTTTAATTACTGTAGTTTATAAATAGGAAATCATACAACAATGGTAAATGATAATGTTTATAATATCCTCATCCTCACCCTACACTGTGCAACTTTGTTTCATGATAGCAGAGCTTTATGTAAATATATAATTGGCATAAATAAATGCAGATAAGATTGCTTTTTCAATCCTTTATAAAACAAAGATTAATTTTGTGAAGTAAATGAATGTTTATGGTTTATTATTTTGGATAGTCATCTTTTAGGATTTTTAGAAATGCAGTATATCTCTGTTTCTATTGATATACAATCACTTAAAGTTAATGAGAATATTTGAACTTATCTGGTTCAACCTCTTTCACTTTCCTGAGGATAAATCTGAAACAATGGAAAGTAAGACGACTTGCCCAAAGCTTACAGCTCTTTATTAGCAAAGCCTGAGCTGGGTTCAAGTCTCTGATACCAAGACCAGTGCAAAGACATAACCACCTTTGCCTTCCATGCCCTGATATGAGCAATCATATCCAAATGGTTCTAGATTCACTTACGTTTATTCTTATGTCCACTAGAGAGCATCTTCTGTGTGTATTCAACAGGGCACAATGTTCATATGGGTATGTGTCACTCTAAGAAACATGATAGAGTCATAGGCTGCAAGAATTGTAGTAAAAAGAGGCCATAGAAATCACTTATACTCCTTTATTTCATGTGTGACTCCACAACGTGGTCATATAATCCCTGATGAATCTTCTCAAAAGACAGACATTTACTGCTTTATTTCCTATGGTAAGACAGTTTTAAATGTTAGTTATTCATCTGTTCAAAACCATAATATTGTGGCTGAAATTTGAAGATATTTGAAACAGCCATTTTTCTCCCTACCTGCTCTCCCTTCCAGGTAAACCTGAAACATAAAGCCTTGTGCTGACACATCACTGTATCTACTAACAGTCTTTAATCTCAAAATTGATTAGGTATATCATTTGTTCTACAATATTTGAGACCTTAAAAATTTACAATGTCAGAGAACAAAAAATTAAATTTATAAAATGGTACAACCAAAATGAATTCACATTCTAGTGAAGGGAAAACTTAGTTTCCTAAATACTTGCAAAATTCTTACTTAACCATGGTATAAGTTATGCACAAGTAGTTTAGAAAATGTGCCTAGAAAATCAGGAGAGGTAGGAGTTTTCAAGAAGCATGGACATTGTTACACTTGCAGAATTAACTTAAGGACCAGAAGCAGAAGTGATATTAAAGATCACTTCCATTTGCTAATCTTAAAGTTGGAGAAATGAAGGCTTAGAGAAGTGACATTCTCAAATTTCTATAATTTCTTTGTGGTAGAACTGAAGGGAGGTTTTGATGAGAAACTGGGGTTTGAATATACTCATAAGCGAGTGAGTTCAAAGAGCAGCAAGGGGTAGGAGAATGCTTCAGACCAAGGGGACTACCAGTGTGAGGCCTGGAGACAAGACTTCCCAAGATGTCACTGTCACACTGAGAAGGTAAGCCTGGTGAGGTCATGTGGCACTACGGAAGGATAAGACTGAGATAAATGTCTGCTAGTAAAAATAAGATTGAAAAATCTCAGTGCTTCCTGTTTTATCCATTTTCAACCTCCACCATCAGAAAAATCTTCTCTCTGCATATCCTCATTTATTTGCCAGCATCAATTAAATGGAATTATAGAAATCGATGTAATTGCTTTTTATTTATTGTATCCCTCAATTAAATGGCTCTTTAGATTCACAAGACAGTGTTCCTAATACATACCATGAAAACAACAGGCAAGTAGACTTCTTGTTATTACTTTCTTAATTTTTATTATCTTGAAGCAGGAAAAGCTGGACAAGATATCACAGAAAGTTCATCATCTCTTCCTTCAGCCCTTTTATTTGTTTTCTTTTGGTTTTTATCCACTTACTTTTTTACTCATTGACATAGCAGAACTATTATTCACATCTCATAGCCATCTTTTCTGCAGGCCTCTTTTCTTACGCACTTGCTCTGATATTATAGGCAGGAGACTCAGAGCCCAGCATCTAAGAAGGGAGGCCTGTGTGTCCCACCTCCATAGGCTTCCCATGCATATTGCATGGCTGATATTCAGGAGAAAGTAAATAAATGCTACCCTCTGCTGTTTTTCATTTGTAAATAAGAAAGCAAACTGAGAAGGAATAAAGGTGAAATCCGGTCTGCTTAAAAGCAAAATAGCTATGTGAAGCCTTAAAAGCCTGTAATTTACTCAGGAGCTGAAACATATGTACTCTCAAAATAACCAAAACAAAGAAATAACCTATTTAAAAGCCATGTGGATTACAGTCTTTTAGCTCTAAATCATACCTTCCATTAAGCTGGGAAGAAACCACTTGGATATGTTTTTATAGATAAAAAACAAATGTGTGCTTATGAGTCCCTTGGAAGCTTTGAGGTACTTGTGGCCCAGAATCTATCATGAGGAAGAGCAGGTTTCTTCACAGAAAATAGGGGTGTCTGTTTTTGAGCAGACAATTACATAGTTAAACACACAGAAAGACACTGGTTCCAGATGGGGGTGTTTTAATTCTGAACCAATTTTTATCATGGCAAAATGAGAGATTTTTTCAAGTAACATTCTGAAATAAGGAATTTGGATACTGAAATACCTTGGACACAAAAATTGTCTTTCAGATTCTTTCTCTCTTCTTTAGAACCATTGCCCCAACTGCAACACACACACACACACACACACGCACACACACACACACAACTGCAACCACATACAACCAAAAGAAGATAACACAACTATGGATATTGAATATTAAACACTGATAGTTATGAGTCATCTAAGGACATTCTAAAATGATCCTCAGTAAAACTTGGAAATCAAAGTTTTTAAAATTAATGTATTGGTTAAACCAGGCTCTCACCATATGCCATATTTCTTACTCTAGAAGAGTTTACAGGCTGTAAGAGCAGACAGACGGGTAAACAACTTGCACTGAAGAAAACAGCAGAGTTGCAAATGCTTTAACAGGGCTTTATTCCGGAAGCTATAGACAGAAGGTGAGAGGGAGCCCTTCAGGGAGACCTCCTCCCTTTCCTCATTAGAGCCTTGACACCCACATCCCCAACATCACCACTTTCAGAGTCTCAGTCTGCTTTCTGATCTGTTTACACTGAGAGATAACTGTTGAGAAGGACGGGGGTGGAGAAAGGCTAAAAAACAAACTGTAGGAGTATAGTTTCAGGCATAATGCGATGGATAGAGTGTGCCTGTGCATGGATATGATGATGGGAGGAAGCAGGCATCAGGCCCTTGTCTAGGACCCTTTAACAATTCATGCCAATGCGTAAAGCTGGTCCTGGAAGCACATATCCTGTGGCTATTTCTACTTTGGGGCAAGCACTAATTACTGTGTAACCCTCACGTGTGGATACAAAACCCAGGTCCTTGTCACATTCCTCTTCACTGAACAATTTGGGAATGTGCAGAAAATAGCCCCCATACACTCAAGAATATATCATATCTGTTGTTACCTGCTATTTACTGTTTTATTTCTCATCTACTGATTCAGCCGCTTCTTGCTGTATAGCTCCATGTCTTATCAGTTTTCTGTTATTTCAGAAGTACTAGTTCTTTCTGTAGGTTATCCTTTGATTGGAAGTTATTCAGTTAGGATCTACAAAAGAGGTAGAACAAATTGACAACCAATTCAGATACAATAACTTCAATTTACAAACCAAAACATGGGGACTAGCAAAGAAAATTCTTCCAATAAATGATGTATTTATATGAAAATTCTTAAATTTTTATAAAATTAAATTCACATTTACTTATATATTTACATTATAAAATGATCACTAAAATGAGTATTTAAACCAATTGCGTGGTTTGCTATACTTTTTGATACAGATGTTGAAAACTCAGTCTGCAAAATAAATATTTTAAGATAAATTATTTACTTTTATTCCAATTATGATATTTGAATTTTCAGGGAATGTCTATAGTATATGAGAAAAATAGGTAAGGATATCTGAAACCAGCATAAATAAAAAGCTAGCTTACTTTGATTTCCTCTAAGGGGAGGAGGTAAGTGGAGTTGCAATAATTTCAGCAGTAAATTGCAACCATCTTAACTGTTTTGCTTTGTTTTGATTTTGAGGTTAACTTTCTTTAAGTTGCCAAATAAAACCGTTTTGTGTTACTGCTGGTACCAAACAGATGTCTGCTCAATTAAACAATTACCTCAAAACGTTTTGAAAAGCTAATCATAATAGCTTTGTTTCATTTGGGTTTTTACACTGGTTTATTTTGTCTTTAATACTTCATAGGTGGCTTTTGATATGCAATTACTTTGCATATTCTTAATGACTAGGTTGCAGAATTGGGAGAAGTTTAGGGAGATGAGGGATTGTATGTTGAGTTTCATGACGCAGAAGTCAAGCAAGACTTGTTAGAACAATCCTTATCATATTGTGAGACCTCTTTGAGTGCTACTGGAGTGCAGCAATCATTGCAACCCTATGGGTCAATTTTTTCCCACATCTTTGCTTCTCCCAAGCATGCACACTTTCTTCCCTGTCCCTTATACAATAGAGGAGTGAAAATTAAGCAGCCTGACTTCTTAGGACATGTATCAGTCCATCTCCTTCTTAAATTTGAACTTTCTTGTGTTAAATTAATAGATACTCTTCTGTACTTCATAACCTCGTGTACACAAATCTCTAGATGGAGAATGAATACAATTAAAAATATTGATATAGCTTTAGCATTTCTCAACTTATTAGAGTCATATATGAGTACCTTGAATTTAAAAATAAAATCTATTGAACAACAGGCAAAGGATCATATTTTGAACAAATGGTTCTGAGTCGGTTCGTTAGCCATTTATCCAAATAAATGAACCTTGGTCCTCAACTCACACCATATACAAAAATTAATTCAAAATGAAATATAGACCAAAATTTGAGAACTAAAACTCTAAAATTCCTAGGAAAAAAAAAGAGAAAATCTTAGTGATATTAAGTTTGGTAGAGATTTATTAACTTATGAAAACGAAAAACCAAGCCCTAGACTTGAAGAAAATATTTATGAAATGTATAACTGACACAGGAATTTTGTACAGAATATATAAAGAACTTTTACAACTCAGTAATATGAAAGCAAACAACCCAATAAAAAAGCAGACAAAATATTTGAGTAGACACTTTCCAAAGAAGACATGTAGGTGGCAAAAATACATGTAAAAAGATATTCAACATCATTCATTGTTAGGGAGATGTTAATTAAAACCACAATGGGATATACTACTTTCCCATTAGAATGAAAAAATAAAAAATACTGATGATACTAAGTGTTGGCAAGAGCGTGGAGCAACTGCAACATATCCACACTGCTGGTGAGAGTATAAAATAATCCAGCAACCTCGGAAATATTTTACCTGTAGTATGGCTCATCTGTTTCATTCCTAGGTATTTGTCTAAGAGAAATGAAAGCATATGTCCAAACTAAGATTTGCGCAAGAATATTCACAACATCTCTACATACTTGGAATATCCTGAAACCAGAAGCAATCTAATTGTTCATTAACAGGTGAATAGATAAACAAATTATGGTAAAACCACAAAATAAAATACTATTCAGTAATAACAAAGAATGAAACGATGACACATATAGTGAGGAGCTGGATTTGGCTAGAACTAGCTCACAAGATGTGATTGTGTGCATTTCTTTCCTACTGTGAGTTCAGAGACATCATGTTGGTAGCTTAAAATCCATCATGATGGGAATCTTTGCACCATGAAAATCAACAAATGCTAAAGATCGCTCACACCCACCCCTACCAACACTGCCACCAGAGAGCTGGTGGTTAAATATTTATAATCATGCCACTGGATGCATGAACAAAAAATGAATCTAAAAGTCATTACGATAGATGAAAAAAGCCAGACCACAGAAAGTATGATTCTATCTGTATAAAATTTTAGAAAATGCAAACTAATCTATAGTTCCAGAAAGCGTACAATTGATTGGCTGGGGACTGGGGAAGAAATGGATTATAAAGAGGTGTGAGGAAACTTTTGGAGTCAATGCGTATGTTTATTATTTTAATGGGGATGATGTTTCATAGGTGTATACATGTATCAAAACTTATCAAATTGTTTATGGTTGTGCAATTTATTGAATGTTAATTATACAACAATAAAGATTAAAAAATCTATCAGAGCACCAAATTATCAACTTCCTTTTACCAAATTAGATGTTATCTTCCTCAATATTTTTGGTTAACTATATATTTTCTTTTCTTTTTTTTTTTTTTTTTTTTGAGACCGAGTCTCGCTCTGTCGCCTAGGCTGGAGTGCAGTGGCGCGATCTCGGCTCACTGCAAGCTCCACCTCCCGGGTTCACACCATTCTCCTGCCTCAGCCTCCCGAGTAGCTGGAACTACAGGCTCCCGCCACTGCACCCGGCTTATTTTTTGTATTTTTAGTAGAGACGGGGTTTCACCATGGTCTTGATCTCCTGACCTCGTGATCTGCCCGCCTCGGCCTCCCAAAGCACTGGGATTACAGGCGGTTAACTGTATATTTTCTCCTGGGATTTCAGTGTCCATATATAAAAAATATAAATATATATATATACACACACACACACACATATATATGTATGTATGTATATATTCCCTACATGTCCATGTAAAGTCTTCTGTACAATCTTGTTTCATGAAAGCAGTGAAAAGTCATTCTTCTTTGTACCTCCATAGCCCTGCTGGACAACTTGTACTGTCATTCATGACCTTAATTTATTCAGCCTTGCATCATTTATTAATTTAGCTTATTGCATAAATATGGTAAACATGATGCTACTGGAAGAATAATCAGAAGTCATTGTACAGAATGAATTTGTGTGAAAAGAATTTGGAGACTGGGCATGGTGGCTCACACAAGTAATGCCAACACTTTGGGAGGCTGAAGGGCTGAAGCAGTAGGATGTCTTGAGCCCAGGAGTTTGAGACTAGCCTGTGCAACATAGAGATATGCTGTCTGTGCAAAATAAAATAAAAATAAAAAGTAAAAAAATAGCCAAGTGTGGTGATACGCACCTGTAGTCCCAGCTACTCAGGAGGCTTGAGCCTGGGAGATCGAGGCTGCGGTAAGCTGTGATTGCATCGCTGCACTCCAGTCTAGGTCACAGAGAGAGGTCATGTCTCAAAAAAAAAAAAAAAATCAAACAAACAAAAAAAGAATTTGGATTATTATCTCTACCAAAAGGGTCAGAGGGTAAAAGACAGTTATTCTCCAGATGTGACTCTTGAAGAAAACAACAAATAGTCTTACATGATTGAATTCTCCAGAGCAAGGAAATGTTTCTGTTTGGTAGGATTATAGAAAATTAAATTCTTCTGGGAAATAACTGGTTTTCTAGAGTTTGAACAACAATGCACATTCTCATGGGAACATGTCAACATTGAGTAGTTTCAGGAAAAACTGGATATACAGTCCATCCTTAGTTTTTGCTTCTATTTTTCTACAAATACACCAGGCTGTCCTAAATAAAGTAAACCATGTTATTTTAAAACTGTGGATGTGTCAGTCAACACAGTGTTTCTTCAAACGGGGAAAATGAATGTCTAATTCTCGTGAAACACATGAATGATCTGAAGACAGATTTAAAAAGGACATTTAGAAATGATAGATTGAGGATATGAAATGCAGTTTCTGAGAAGTCGAAAAAGACTCCCATCAGCCATACCTAACTCCACATGTTCATGGGGAAAGATGAAGCAAATAAAAAATGTTGCCAAAATAAAATGACTGGCTACTTCTTACCACCCCAAACTCTTGATTGTTTAGTAAACCAATTTGTCTCCGAACTCTTATTTTTTAAACTATTAGTCAGGCCTAAAACGTTGAAAATATTCACTCTGAAATTAGCTATTTTATTTTGCCTCTGTAGATAATTCAACCCATCACTTATTTTAAATAGTTGCAATGACTTGTTACATTAAATCTAGTAGATATGTATATATACCCACCGTGTATATACACACTAATATACACAGTTATAAGTAGTCATATTCCCAGTGAAAACATAAAAAAATTCACTTCTCTGATACTGAGTATAATTTAATACATGAAACTTTACTAAAAATCAATTTTTAATTTTATTCTAGGAGGTTTGATTCTCTTTCCAAATAGTTTCACCAAGGCCAGGGCAAGCAAGTAGAGAGGTGGTGAGAATAAATGAAATCAGTCAATCAAAATATTTATTGAATGACTCCCAGTATTCCTGATGTCACATCTATGCGGAGTCTATTCATATACCAAATCTTATTTTAAAGCTATTGGAAAAAGTATAAAGTAACTTTGCCACATTGTCTGGATATAAATTGTCTTAAAAGTAGCTTCTTTTTCTATGATAGAGTGTATTAAAATATTTTCATTGTATTTATACTTGTGTTTTCTCACAGAAAAGATTTGATTCTTTTTGAACATAGAATATGGACACAGAGTGAATTGAAGTCAAATGTGGGACTGAGTTTGAGCTTAGTCTAGATATACTTGAAGTGATGGACTAACAGAGAGTGGAGAGTAGTGTGGATGAGAAGCGCTCCCACTAAAAGAGGAAAATGGTGGATCATGTCAATTTCACCACAGGTAGTGTTTGTCATTCTGAGAACTTTGCTGGGCCCTGGGAATACAGAGTTAAATAAGACACAGCTTCTCATTGAAAGAAGATGAGGAGAAAGAAGATGTCAATCCATGATGTTTATTAAAGGCTAGCAGTGTATTGTTCTAAGAAGATAGAATAATATCACAAAAATTGAAAGCATGAAATAAGATTATAGGAGTAGTTGGATATTATTTATATATAAAGTGCATAGTGGTATATGGTAGAGAAAATAGATCACAATATGTCTTAATATAAGCAGTTTTGTTTTCTCTGATAAGACCCTTCAGGACTTACAGGGCAGAAATGTGGATGGTTTTAGATTTATATATAATAGTGTGCATTGTCAAGTCTCCTGTGAAGCAAAGCAGGATAGCTCAAGTGAAGCACATGTTTTTGTGTTGGATATAGGTTGAAATGCCATTGCCAGATGAGATTGCAGACTAGTTGATCAAAGGGCTTGAGGACAGGTTCTCAGAATCGGGGTATATTTTTACTGTTTTAGTCACCTGCTAGTCACTCACTTGGTGAGAGTGAGAGTCCTGGTTATGGGGATGGCAAAATGTGTGACATCTGACACTGGACAGATAAGATAGATAACAGGTTATTGGTCACATATACTCACAGCCCAGGGGAGGAAGACACTATATAGGCCACACAGGAGTAGCATCTGGGAACAGAGTGAACAACCATGGACTGTAGGGAACAGATATTGTATTGTCAAGAGGGTGGGATGACTGCTGATTCTCACAGGAGGATGTGCTTATCTTGTTTGAATAATTCTGTGGGGTGACAGAGAACTGAAACCCAGTACTCAGAGATCAGCCAGACTGTGCTGATCACTTGACAAAGAGGGTTATTTGGCTAGGGGACTTTATCCAGGAAGACAGAGATAGAGGGAACTTGGGGTTAGGTCATTCAAGCCTTTCCCAGATTTAGATGACAAGGCTGCACATAATATTGTAGATTTAATTTTAGACCTTACTTCAGAGTTATGTTTCCCCAACAGTGAAGATCACAATCATCTCTAACATTTATTGGCCATTTTCCATATGTCAGGAACCTGTTCTAAGGGTTTCACAAATGCTATTTCTTTTAATTCTCATAAAACTTTTTGAACTAGAAACCATAAGTGTCTTCATTTTAAATACAGGAAAACTGAGGCATACTAAGATTATTTAATTTATTCAATTCACAGTTAGTAGATCTTAGAACCAGGATTTGAAGAGCAGATTATTTAATGCCAATGTCTTCAGAATACATAGAAAACAATCATTACTCAATGATTAATGTTTCAATTATATGTAGCACAGATATATTATGAACTAAAACGCCAAATATGCTCTAATTCTTAGGACAAATTCAAATTTTTTTTGTTTTTTTGTTTTTTTTTCCCTACAGGAGTTACTTTGGACTTTGATTCTAAATCCTCCTGTGTATACATTCGCTCCCCCCTGCCTTTAATGATACTTCACTGGAAATACATAGAAGTACTTGTAGTAGAAAAATGTCTAGGAATCATTTTTAGCACTGCTACCAAGAGTAAAACCTAGCATAAATATTTCCATTATTGTTGACTATAGCTTCTTCACCTGTCAAATAAAGAGGCTGGATTAATTGACCTCTGAAAACATAGACAGGGCTCAGGCCCCTCACTTATGAAGGCAAACTCTTTCTGTCACAGAGCTTATGTTCTGGTTATTAAAGGCAACACATAGGTAAAAAGTAATATAATTTCAGATAGTTATAAATGCTACAAAGAAAATTCATAATAAGGCCAGGAGTGGTGGCTAACACCTATAATCCCAGCACTTTGGGAGGCCAAGATTGGCAGATCATTTGAAGTTAGGAGTTTGAGACCAGTCTGGGCAACCTGGTGAAACCCCATCTTTACTAAAAATACTGGGCAGGGTAGCACACGCCTGTAATCCCAGCTACTCGGGAATCTGAGGCATGAGAATCGCTTAAACCCCAGGGGGGCAGAGGTTGCAGTGAGCTGAGTTTGTGCCACTGCACTCCAGTCTGAGTGACGGAGTGAGACACTGTCTCAAAAAAAAAAAAAAAGTAAGAGAAAAGAAATAAAAGAAAACTAATAATGATAAAAGGTCAACTACAGGGGAAGACAATTTCAAACAGAGGAAAGAAGAAAAAGCACATGATGCATGCATGAACTGCAAGAAGACCAGTGGGATTGGATCAGAGTGAACAATATGAAAAACAGGCTCTGGGGAGGCAAGCAGGCACCAGACCAGGCAGGCAAGAGACAACTTTCAAATTTATGCCTTGATTATTTCTAGAAGGATACGTCCCTTTTTTGGAAATGTTAGGTATAGAAAAAATGTAAGAAAAATATGAAATTATCTAAACTGAAGAGTTCATGATATAAAGAAGCTAATTTTTATGATGTGCATGCTACATCATCCAAGATGGAGCCAGATTCTACTTGGTGGAAGTGTGACACCAATCACTACACATTGATATAGCACAATGTAGGCATTAAGACAAACAGGCAGACAAAGCATCAACATCAAGAAAGATGATATATGACATAGTTCCATCATTTGGGGAACTCATAAGGTCACTGGTGATATTTACAATTTCAGTTTAAAATTACAGACCAAAGTTAAATTGCACATTGGTTAGGGAATAAATGAGACATGAGAGAGAGAAGACAGTGAAGACTATCAGGAGGACACTAATATATTAAAGGAAGAAAAAATATGGTTGGAAGAATGAAGTTAATCATAAGATTGATGGGGACTTATAAATGTGGTAGACATTTAAACATAATTTATTCAGGGGGTATCAATAGGAAGAGAGAAATGGAAGCTTCCAAAGAGATAGGGTAGTCAATGGAAAAATGTCTACATTTTAGTCTAGGTGAACAAGAACAACAAAAAAGAATGAATGAACGAAAGTCTAAAGGGGATTTTACAAGAATAACAGAGGTGTGACAAGGGATCTGAAATATTGAGTAGACAGCAGAAGCACTGGTGTGGGAGTGAGAGCATGAGTGTAGGGACAATAAAGCCTAAGTGCAAATGTTAGAAGGCTAAAGGCTAAGACTTGGGAGAAAAATGAGTTAGCAGCAGGGTGTGCTGTTTTTTTGTAGGAGCTGAACAGGATTGCTTTTTTTCTTACCCTACATTACAACTGCTGTATGAATCATTTCCTGTCACTGCTGTGGTACACACTTGCCTCCTGTTGTACTATGCCTGACAGCCTTTAGACTGGAATCCTCTTCAGACTGTAAAAGATCTGGGGCTAAATACAAAAATAGGAATCTAGATTAAAAGAGAGGATGACTTGATTCCGTAGCTTTTAAGTCTGAGCAAGAGTGATAACAGCCCCTGCGCTCATGGAATCGATTTATTTTTTCCAAAGCCATCACACCATGAAATTGGGTTCAGAAACAGGAAGGTCAAGAGCAAAGCTCCTGAGAGTGTGGTCCATGGGCCTACATCAGTTCATGAACTGTTTGATATCAATTGGCAATGACCAATGGAATTGAGAGAGAGCAGTAGTATTTGGATCACTTTTTAAGATTAAATTTGTTACTATTAAATATAGTAATTAAAAATGGTTGCTTGATTTCCTTTTGCAGGTCTGTTGTCTTTGCATTTCATTTTTCTATATTGTTTTTTATTGCACTTTTCATAAATAGCCATCATAACAGATTGAGAAAGTAAATAAACTGGTTCTTCACCATGGGTATGGTGGTTTAAGAAGCATTAGCTTCTCACCAGTATCAAGCAGCTTTTTGTTAAGAAGCAGACTCTGCCTTTCAGGTTTGTAGAGCTTACATCCTGGCTAGCTCCCCCACACTTCATGAAATACAAGCCCTCCATGTAATGTCATGGACTCTCCATTTACACTCCTAGGCTGTTGTGATGGTTAATACTGAGTGTCAACTTGATTGGATTGAAGGATGCAAAGGATTGATCCTGGGTGTGTCTGTGAAGGTGTTGCCAAAGAAGATTAACATTTGAGTCAGTGGGCTGAGAAAGGCAGACCCACCCTTAATCTGGGTGGGCACCATCTAATCAGCTGCCAGTGTGGCTAGAATATGAAGCAGGCAGAAAAATGTGAAAAGACTACATTGTCCTACCCTCCCAGCCTACATCTTTCTCTTGTGCTGAGTGCTTCCTGCCTTTGAACATCGGACTCCAGTCTCTTCAGTTTTGGGACTCTCACTGGCTTTCATTTCTCCTCAACTTGCAGATGGCCTATTGTGGGACCTTGTGATCACATGAGTTAACACTTAATAAACTCCCCTTTATATATATATATATATACACACACATATATATGTGTATATATACACACATATATGTATATATATACACACACACGGATATATATATAAATGATATATATATGTGTATATATACACACACACACACACACACACACTATTAGATCTGTTCCTCTAGAGAACCCTGACTAATACAGATTTTGGTACCAGGAGTGGTTCTATAGAAACAGAATATTAAGGATGGAGTTCTTTCATTGCCTTTTGAATTTCTGGAGTTTATTGCCTTTTGAATTTCTGGGTAATATTTTTCAGTAACACACACACACACACACACACACACACACAGTTTTGTAATAGTCCTGTGAAGTGGGTTCTGAGGTTAAATGAGTCACCAAAGATACATAGCTAGAAATTGGAAATCCAGGATTTGAACTCATGCCCCTATAGCCCCTGAGCGTGCCGTCTTTTTTGTTGTATGTCCCTCTCTTTGTCTTAAAGTGGAAAGCCATAGCTTCATTCTTCTAGTAAATATAACTCCCAAAGTGAAACAATTTATTCTGAGCATCATCCACCCCAAAATGCTAAGCACTCTACTTCCAATAGTATGGAGAACACTGATAATCCTTGGTGTGAACTGTTTACAGCGTTATGCAAAATAAATGAATTTAACACTCCTGATTCCTTGCTCATGAGAGGCAAGGAGTTTAGTGACTCTATACATAATACCTTTCACCATATGTGGAGAACCAAGGAACATAATGAAACTGGTTGGTTGTTCCTAAGTCCAGTGGACAAAGTGATGAAAGAAAATGACGAACTCAGGGATTCTATTTCCCAGCTTCAGAAGCGGATATTGAGCCTCAAATCTGCTAAGATTGCCCTGAGTGAGTCTTATCTCCTGTAAAGAAAGAGTTGAAATTGTGGAAAAACAGCCACAAGCTCTTATCATGTGAGCAGCTGACCTGCAACGAAAGGTGCATGCACAGCCTTGCCAGGTGTCTACTGTTAAAGTGAGGTTGTTGATTGGAATAGAATGGGACCTTGCAACTTAGAATGGGGATGTGTGGGAGGACCCTGTTGAAGCCGGGGACACCAAGTTTGTAAACTCTGATGAAATGTGTTTACCAGAAGAAACAGCTTCCCATCCCCAGTAGTGGCAACATCCCCGCCACAATCCATGCTGCCATCAGCCTTTCCACTTTTGCCTGAGGAGATAAATATGGCACTGCCTTAAGCAACAGTGATGGCCTCTTCCCCTGAGGTAGTTGCCAGGCAAGATAATGTTGATTCTCCTCAGGAGCCTCTGCTAACACCCCTGTTTGTTTTTAGACCTATTACTACATTAAAGTCCCAGCAGGCCCCTAGAGGTGAGGTTGAGAGTGTGACTCATGAGGAGGTATGCTACACTTGAAAATAACTGCTTGAGTTTTCTAATTTATATAAGCAAAAATTGGGAGAACAGGCATGGGAATGGATATTAAGGGCATGGGATAATGGTAGAAGGAACACAGAGTTGGATCAGACTGAATTTATTAATTTGGGCCCACTAAGTAGGGACTCTGCATTTAATGTTGCAGCTCAGGGAGTTTAAAAAGTTCTAATAGTTTATTTGCTTGGTTAGCTGAAATATGGATTAAAAGATGGCCCCCTGAGAGCCAGCTGGAAATGCCCGATCTCCCTTGGTTTAATGTAGAGGAAGGGACTCAAAGGCTTAGGGAGATTGGGATGGTGGAGTGGATTAGTCACTTTAGACCTACTTATCCCAGCTGGGAGGGTTCAGAAGATATACATTTGACCAAAGACTTGTGAAATAGATTTGTGAGGGCAGCACCTGCATCTTTGAAGAGCCGTGTAATTGTCCTTCTCTGTATGTCAGATCTAACAGAGGGAATCACAGTCACTCAACTACAAAATTTAAATACAATGTGAACAATTGGATCCTGACATGGCAGGGGCAAAGTGGTGTCACTCAGCCATCAAAGGCAAGGTGTGCTAGCTACAGTAATGGACAGCAGAGGCAAAACATCAATCAGAATAGTCTGACTCATGTAGAGCTCTGGCACTGGCTAATTAGTCACAGTGTTTCTAGAAGTGAAATTGATAAAAAGCCTACTAGATTCCTACTTAATCCTACTTAATTTATATAAGCAGTAAACTGGACAAAAGACTAATTTGAATTATAAAGACAGAAAAATCATGGCCTCTCAATCATTTTCGAGACTTGAGCCAGTTTGCATACGCAGAACCCCTTGAATGAAGGGGAGGCTGGGTACACTTGAGGAAGGACCCCACTGCACTACTGACAATTTATGCTCTTAATCTTTCTCTCACCCTTCCCCAAAGGGAACTCCGGCTTTTTAGTAGGATAACTGTGCACTGGGGAGAGGGAAATGATCAGACATTTCAGGACTACTGGATACTGGCTCTGAGCTGACATTGAGTTCAGGGGACCCAAAACATCATTGTGGTCCTCCACTTAAAATAGGGACTTATGAAGGTCAGGTAATTAATGGAGTTTTGCTCAGATACAACTTACAGTGGGTCCAGTGTAAGACTGGTATGGTGACGGCTACTATGGTGGGAAAGGCCAAATAGAAGCCATTAGAGATGCGTCTACCTAGAAAAATACTAAATAAAAGACACTATCACAACCCTGGAGGGATTGTGGAGATTAGTGCCACCATCAAGGACTTGAAAGATGCAGTAGTGGTGATTCCCACCACATCCCCATTCAACTCTCCCATTTGGCCTGTGCAGAAGACAGGTGGATATTGGAGAATGACAGTAGATTATCATAAGCTTAACCAAGTGGTGACTCCAATTGCAGTTACTGTACCAGATGTGGTTTATTAATTGTGCAAATTATCACATTTCCCAGTACCTGGTATGCAGCCATTGACTTGGTAAATGCCTTTTTTTTAATTCCTGTCCATAAGGCCCTCCAGAAGCAGTTTGCCTTCAGCTGGCAAAGCCAGCAATATACCTTTACTCTCCTACCTCAGGGGTATATCAACTCTCCCGCTTTGTGTCATAATCTTATTCGGAGAGATCGTGGTCATTTTTTGCTTCTTCTGCAAGATATCACACTGCTCAATACATGGATGACATTATTCTGATTAGATCCAGTGAGCAAGAAGTAGCAAACACACTGGACTTATTGGTGAGACATTTGTGTGCCAGAGGATGGGAAATGAATTTGACTAAAATTCAGGAATCTTCTACCTCAGTAAAATTTCTAGGGGTCCAGTGGTTTGGGGCCTGTCGAAATATTCCTTCTGAGGTGAAGGCTAAGTTGCTCCATTTGGCTCCTCCTACAACCGAGAAAGAGGCACAAGGCCTAGTGGACCTCCTTGGATTTTGGAGTCAACACATTCCTCACCTGGGTGTGTTACTCTGACCCATTTATCAAGTGACCTCAAAGGCTGCCAGTTTTGTGTGGGGCCCAGAACAGAATAAGACTCTGCAACAGGTCCAGGCTGCTGTGCAAGCTGCTTTGCCACTTGGGCCATATGACCCACCCAGCAGATCCAATGGTGCTTCAGGTGTCAATGGCAGATAGGGATGCTGTTTGGAGCCTTTGGCAGGCTCCCATAGGTGAATCACGGTGGAGGCCTCTAGGATTTTGGAGCAAGACCCTGCCGTCTTCTGCAGATAACTACTCTCTTTTTGAGAGACAGCTCTTGGGCTGTTACTGGGCTTTGGTGGAAATTGTATGTTTGACTATGGGTCATCAATTCACCATGTGACCTGAGCAGCCTATCAGGAACTTGGTGCTTTCTGACCCGTCTAGCCATAAAACGGGTCACACACAGCAGCATTCCATCATCAAATGGAGATGGTATATATGTGATCGGGCTCAAGCAGGTCCTGAAGGCACAAGTAAGTTACATGAGGAAGTGGCTCAAATATCTATGGTCTCCACTTTGGTCACCCTGCCTTCTCTCTCCCAGCCTACACCGATGGGCACATGAGGAGTTCCCTATGAACAGTTGACAGAGGAAGAGAAGACTAGGGGCTGGTTCACAGATGATTCTGCATGATATGAAGGCACCACCTGAAACTGGACAGCTGCAGCACTACAGCCCCTTTCTAAGACATCCCTGAAGGACAGCAGTGAAGGGAAATCTTCCCAGTGGGCAGAACTTTGAGCAGTACACCTGGTTGTATACTTTGCATGGGAGGAGAAATGGCCAGCTGTGTGATTATATAGTGATTCGTGGGCTGTAGCCAATTATTTGGCTGGAAGGTCAGGGACATGGAAGAAGCATGATTGGAAAATTGGTGACAAAGAAATTTGGGGAAAAGTTATGTGGATGAACCTCTCTGCATGGTCAAAAACTGAAGATATTTGTATCCTATGTGAGTGCTAGCCAACGGGTGACCTCAGCAGAGGAGGATTGTAATAAGTGGATAGGATGGACCATTCTGTGGACAACACTCAGTCTCTTTCCACAGCCACCCCTGTCATCGCCCAGTGGGCCCATGAACCAAGTGGCCATGGTGGCAGGGATGGAGGTTACACATGGGCTCAGCAACAGGGACTTTCACTCACCAAAGCTGACCTGGCTATGGCCACTGCTGAGTGTCCAATTTGCCAGAAACAGAGATCAACATTGAGCCCTTGATATGGCACAATTCCTAGGAGTGATCAGACAGCAACCTCATGGCAGGTTGATTATATTGGACCTTTTCCATCATGGAAAGGGCAAAGGTTTGTTCTCACTGGAATAGACACTTACTCTTGATATGGGTTTGCCTATCTTGCATAGAATGCTTCCATCAAGACTACATCTGTGAACTCACAGAATGCCTTATCATGGTATTCCACACAGCATTGCCTCTGACCAAGGCACTCACTTTACAGCTAAAGAAGTGTGGCAGTGGGCTCATGCTCATGGAATTCACTGATCTTACCATGTTCCCCATTATCCTGAAGCAGCTGCATTGATAGAACAGTGAAATGGCCTTTTGAAGTCCCAATTACAATGTCAACTAGGTGACAATACTTTGCAGGAGTGGGGCAAAGTTCTCCAGAAGGCCATGTATGCTCTGAATCAGCATCCAATGTATGGTACTGTTTCTCCCATAGCCAGGATTCACGGGTCCAGGAATCAAGGGGTGGAAGTGGAAGTGGCACCACTCACCATCACCTCTAGTGATCCATGAATAAAATTTTTGTTTTCTGTTTCTGTGACATTACATTCTGCTGGCCTAGATGTCTTAGTTCCAGAGGGAGGAATGCTGTCACCAGGAGACACAACAACAATTCCATTAAACTGGAAGTTAAGATTGCCACCTGGACACTTTGGGCTCCTCCTACCTTTAGGTCAACAGGTGAAGAAAGGAGTTACAGTGTTGGCTGGGGTGATTGACCTGGACTGTCAAGATTAAGTCAGTCTACTAGTCCACAACAGAGGTAAGGAAGAGAATGCATGGAATACAGGAGATCCATTAGGGTGTCTCTTAGTATTACCATACCCTGTGATTAAGGTCAATGGGAAACTACAACAACCAAATCCAGGCAAGACTACAAATGGCCTAAACTCTTCAGGAATGAAGGTTTGTGTCACTTTACCAGGAAAAAAACATGATCTGCTGAAGTGCTTGCTGAAGGCAGAGAGAATACAGAATGGGTAGTAGAAGAAGGTAGTCATCAATACCAACTATGACCATGTGACCAGCTACAGACACAAGGACTATAATTGCCATGCGTATTTCCTCCTTCTTTTGTTAAAAACATGTTTGTGCATGTATACACTTGTACTAAGAACATATCTTCATCTCATTTCCTTTTTCTTTTATCATGTGACATAAAATTTATTGACTTTGTACTAGCATTTAAGTATTGTTAACATTTTGTAATAATATTTCAGTTCAGTATTGGTGTATTGCTGGTTGCATGAAGGATAGTTGTATTATGTTAGGTGTAATTATGAACTTATTATTGTCTTTATTTGAAGATTATGTGTGATCTCAGGAGATGTTCTATAGGTTCAAGTTGACAAGGGGTGGGCTTGTGATGGTTAATACTGAGTGTCAACTTGATTGGATTGAAGGATGCACTGTATTGACCCTGGGGTGTGTCTGTGAGGGTGTTGCCAAAGGAGATTAACATTTGAATCAGTGGGCTGGGAAAGGCAAACCCACCGTTAATCTGGGTGGGCACCATCTAATCAGCTGCCTGTGCAGCTAAAAATAAAGCAGGCAGAAAAATGTGAAAAGACTAGAGTGGCCTAACCTCCCAGCCTACATCTTTCCGTTGTGCTGGATGCTTCCTGCCACTGAACATTGGACTCCGAGTTCTTCAGTTTTGGGACTCCGACTGGCTCTCCTTGCTCCTCAGCTTGCAGATAGCCTATTGTGGGACATTGTGATTGCGTGAGTTAATAGTTAATATACTCCCATATATATATATATATATAAAATGAACTTATTATTGTCTTTATTTGAAGATTGTGTATGATCTCAGGAGACATACATATATATATGGGAGTTTATTAAGTATTAACTTCATATATATATATACACACACACACATATATATATACACACACACACACATATATATATATATCCTATTGGCTCTGTCCCTCTAGAGAACCCTGACTAATCCAGCTGTTGATTGGCATAGAATTCTGTGAATAATAGAAGTCTCTCAATAACAGGATGCTTATTAACAAAAAGATATTACCTTTTTTTAAACTACAGAAATGGAGCTCAAGAAGATATTCCATATTAGTAGCTAACTTCACTAACAATTGAAAAATAAATTCACTATTATTTACTGTGACTGACAAATTTAGATAGATATCATTGCCTATAAGATTTGATTTTGAATATTTTTAATGCAAATAATATTTAGCTTTGGGTTACATATGAAGTCTATTAAATACCTCCTTTATAAGACATATGAGTACAAGCAAAGTGAGTCCAAGAAGATATAAACACTAGAAAATACTAATGCATTTGAATCACATTATTCTGAAAATATTATCATGCAAATAACTATTAATATTTATTATTTATTTGAATGGGCTACTTTTAATGTTAGATGGAATGAGTAAGACTACTTTTCATTTGTAGAAATTCTATCCAGCAATTTACCCAGAAAGCCAGGTTTTAATTCTCCACATCATATAAAGGACCCAGGTAAAAAATAAGTGATTTAACACTAAGACACATTAAGATATAAATGATTTAACTTTAGGACACAATGTTACAATAAAATATGAGGAGGTTAATACTTAATGCGAAATTATAAGAATGCATATGACCAGGTTTAGGACACCTGCCTCAAAATATGGCACCTCGGCATTTGAGGAAACAGCAAAAGCAGGAAGGTCTCTCTGACCTCCTCTCACTTCTTCTTTCCCAAAGAGTGAGATAAAAGTTAGCTGACCTTCCCTTGAAGCATGTCATAAGATTCTCAAGCCACATGTGCCCTCCCTATACCAGGAAAATGGAACATTTTTATCTCTGAAGACACAGAAACACAGAGAAGTATCTGAACAAACAGGCTTTGGTAAGTTCCCCTCAGTTTAATACCATTAGATTACACTCTTTTGTCCTTCTATCCTTCCGTTACAAGACTGTCCATAAAAATGCACATATTCCCCTGTTTCTTTAGGTCTTCATTTCTGAACCCTCCTGTGTTATGTAAAATAAGTTTACATGATTTTTTATTATTAATCCGTCTTTTGTTATAGAGGTCTCAACCATGAACCTTGCAAGGGGTGACACAATAGATTATTACTTTTCTCTCCAACACACACCACATTGCAATAACAAAAACAATGCCTGGTTGTTGTTTTCTTGATTGGCTGTAGATAAATATCAAATTAGTTCTCTAGGTGGCAGCAGCAGTCTGAAGACTTGTTTAGGAAAGAATGTCTGCAAATGCCCAAGGAAATTCTAAGACAAAATCGTTTTTGAAAAACAAGCTTTCTCTTTTTCATGTCTAGGAGACATTAGAATTTCTTAACTGCACAAACAATCTTTGGATTGTTTTAAACCAATTGGATAATGTAATACAGAGCTAATAGCCACAACAAAATTGTAGCAACTCAACTGTCTATGTCTTCTTCCTTGTCTAATATTTTATTTTAGGCAAAAAAGGAAGGTACCAGAAGATGCAAATATATTCTCTCCTTGTGGACCATGTATACCTGAAATTGTACCATAAAAATCCTACTCGGATTTTTTAAAGAACTTGATTGTAGTTGAATAAACATTTTCTTTAGTAATTTAATATTTAATGGACAGGATAGGTATCGTATCTATAAGCTTAGAGCTGGAGGATGCATTAAATTTGTTACCTTGCCCTCTTCTCCTTCTTCTATTCTTCCCTCTGCTGAATTTTTCTCCTTACTTCTCACTTCTTCCACCATTTTCTCAACACCTCCTTTCCTTTCTTGTTTGGTATTCTGTACCAAAAATAATTTCCACAATTATGAATATATAAGGCAGGATGAAAATATTTGTAGTTTTAAAAGCTAATAAGACAAATTTCTTTGCTGGTAATTTTCCTAAAGAAAGGGGCTGGGAGAAAAAATAAAATTTATTTCAAACCTATAAGCCTTTTTCTTAAGGAAAAATAATTTTCTTGCTAATAAAAGGTGAAGTCTGGAACTAGTTTATCAGGAAGAAAATATAAAGATTAGAAATATATAATAAATTATACTTACTTGTCAGGGGAAAAACAATGATCAAGAAATATATAATAAATTAATATAATTTTAGTTTTCCATGGGCAATCTAGGAGATAGAGTTTCAGGAGCCCAGACCTCAAATAAGAAGGAAGTTTGGAGAAACCTCTTGCAAAGAAGGGGACTAGTTTTTATTTTCTTTTTTTTAAAATTTAATTAAATTAATTTATTTTTTATTATACTTTAAGTTCTAGGGTACATGTGCACAATGTGCAGGTTTGTTACGTATGTATACATGTGCCATATTGGTGTGCTGCACCCATTAACTCGTCATTTACATTAGGTATATCTCCTAATGCTATCCTTCCCCCCACCCCCACCCCACAACAGGCCACGATGTATGATGGTCCCCACCCTGTGTCCAAGTGTTCTCATTGTTCCCACCTATGAGTGAGAACATGCAGTATTTGGTTTTCTGTCCTTGTGATAGTTTGCTCAGAATGATGATTTCCAGCTTCATCTATGTCCCTACAAAGGACATGAACTCATCCTTTTTTATGGCTGCATAGTATTCAATAGTGCATATGTGCCACATTTTCTTAATCCAGTCTATCATTGATGGACATTTGGGTTGGTTCCAAGTCTTTGCTATTGTGAATAGTGCCGCAATAAACATATGTATGCATGTGTCTTTATAGCAGCATGATTTATAATCCTTTGGGTATATACCTAGTAATGGGATGGCTGGGTCAAATGGTATTTCTAGTTTTTCATTACATGGTGATAGTAGAAACTTAAGAAAAAAATGTCAGTTAAAAAACCACAAACTCTGTGCTAAGACAGTATGAACACTTCAAAAGGAAAATGTTTCTCTTTCAGAAGATTTTACCTGAGATATCAAAAGTTTCCTTTGGATTTCATCCCAACCAATTATAATCTGCTGAAGTTTATATTGGGTCATAAATTTTGACCCTAAGACACCAGACTCTTACTGGAACTAACAAGATTTTCCTGAGCAGGGATCAAAGAAATTCTTTTAACCAACTGTATACAGACTGATGAACTCATTCTGTCCTCTCTGTTATACTAGTTTCAGTTCCCAATTATCATAATGCCTGTGAACCCCTTTTCAGTTCTTCAAGATGTTTGAGCTTTCCCCTCATGGAAGTACTTAGCAGAATTTAATCATTGGTGTGTATTTCCTCCCTTGGCACAATTAAAGTTGACTCGACTGTGGAATTTTTAGCTGTATTTTTGTTATATGTATATATAAAATTATTGGCATTTGTTTTATTTGGCAGCCTGTTAGCTAATACTTAGTATGCAGTCCTGCTTTTTTTTTTTTTTTTTTTTTTTGCTGTTCTGTATTTCCCTTTCCTCATCACCAAACTTTAGCTAAAAGGCCACTGTACAAAAGAGCATCATCTTCATAGTGCTTTGGGAAATGTCTCCCAAACACCTTACTTTTATTCTACTTTCCCTATATACCCCCTCTTCAAGCTTTCATCAGTCTGACAAACTAGCCACCAATTCTATCTCTTGTTCTCATGATAATAAACATCAATGACTCCTGCTTAGAGCATTACATTCAAATTCCTTGAACCTCATTAAAGAGTTGCCACCACTGGTCCTAAAATACTTTTTTCCAGTTCTACCTCCCTGTAATCTCCTGAATTTATGTATTGTTGGTTTATTTCAAATATATCTATTTCTTACTCTTTGAATGTACTTAAACTTAATGATCTTCTTGTTTCTTCAAGTTCGTCTTTCACTGAAAGTAGCATATTTGTTTCTTCAAAATCTATCAATGTTTAAGGACCAAACTGAAGTCCTTCTATTCCCAGTGAGCCTTGTGGGGCTTGTGTCTAGTCATTTCTCACATCTTTGAGATTCTAGCTTTTATTATATGTGCCATTTATTACATGTGCCATTTATTTGGTGACCAAGCAAGCACCTCCTGGTAGCATCTCTTGACTTGTGATTTTGTATTGTCATTTAACTTTCTGTAGGCTTTTCTCAAATTCATGCTACCTCTTTGTATATTTCTAATTTTATCAGTAACTGTTCAGTTAAGGTTTGTTGATCCCCAAAAGCAGGCATCATTAGAGCTGCAAAGTGTGTCATCATCAGGATGTACTGGGTTATAATTTGATCATACATACCTGCAAATCTCAGCAGCTTAAAGCCACGAAAGTTTCTATTTCACAGAAGCAAGTTTATTATCACAGGGTGTCTGGGTAAACTGCTCACTCCCAGACCCAGGCTTCTAGAGCAGCTGCTGTCTGGAACAGGGCTTCATTCTTGGCAGAGAGAAAAGTTGGCAAGTTTCACACTGACTCTTAATGCATTCCACCTGGAAGTGATATGCAGCACTTCTGTTCACATTTTACTGGCAAAACAAATCAAATGGTCAAAACTTACAAGAAAATTGTAGAGTTGTGCAATCCTACCATCAACGCCAAAAGATAAATGGAAATATTTGGTAAAGTGAAGAGATAGGATGCAACAGAGGTATATGTTTCACACACTACCTCAACTTGAGAAAAAGGAAACCTGGCCACATAACCCAATTATCTCTTTACCATATCAATTATAAATTTTGCACATTATAGTGGGTAGTATTGAAACATCTTGTATATTTTCAATCAACTGGCATTTAATTCTATGTTAAGTATGTTTTGCTCCTTCTACTGATCAAATATTTATTAGACTTGCTAATACTGAAGGATGACTGCATTATAGAGCCAGGTTGTTTCTTCATCATATGCTGCAAATAGTTAAGCCTTATAGATAAGCACTAGTCAAAGCTGAATACCAGTAAGAAGCACTGAATTTAATTATTTCACTGTCTACTCCCAGAAAAGCAGAGCTAGTTAAAGCAGAAAAGAAAAATAATTGAGAGCTGGTAATAATCTTCCTATACTTGTTTTGAAAGGTTATTTAATATAAGATGTGAATTTGTTTTGAAAATATGCTAACTAAAACATGGGCTTGGGGTAATGTTTATACTGTAATTAATATTCAAAATAATGTAAAAAACATTAACTGCATTAACCCCTCATAAAATTCAAAGACTTTGGGGCAGATTCTTGCACCTGAGTGCCTGTAGAAAGAAAAACCTTACTATCTGCATTTAATTGGAAATTGCCTGTTGCTTTTGTTCTATAAAAAGTAATCTTATAAAAGACATCTATATTAGGGAGAAAAGGCAACAGAGAACCTCCAATAAAAACAGAACCTGCAGCGTTGCTTTCTCCACATAGATATTGGATCTGTAAATCCAGTCTCGCCTTGTAAAGTTAATGAGGCTCCTCCAAGCTTTTAAAATGACTACAAAGTGAAATCCACATAACTAGAAAAATAAATGGAGGTTAATCATACTGTGGGCTTGTATTATACTTCCTATGCTAACAGTCCCATAAAAACTTGAGCTAAGTGAACAGGGATATTAAACATTTTATAGCATATATATTGAGAAGAATCTTTTGTTGGGGCTGCTGTGAACTGGGCAAGACAGGTCACAAATTACAAGATCCTTTTGAAGAATAAGGAAAATAAATAACTTGAGAAGTAAAATGAGATAATGGAAAAAATATAAAAGCAACAAACAGGAATTCAATAGCAGTATAAGTAGAGAGGGAGAAGCCAGGAATGGTACAAAGAAAACAGGAAAGAAGAAATAAAAGACAATGTGCAGAATAAGATACCAGATATGCAGTAATCAACCTGCACTGAAGTTGAAAACTAAAGGCTTCTGTACTTACCTTTCCTTTTGTTGTTGTTGTTTGTGTGTGTGTGTTTGACTCCAAACTATTTTTAATGAAGTATAACATATCTACAGTAAAAGACCCAAATCCAAAGTGTACAGTTCAATGCATTTTTGAAAAGTTGCACCACCTATGCAATCACCACTGACATAAAGATTCAGAATATTTCCAGAAACCTAATGAAAGACTCTCTAATGAATTGCCTCCACTAGTCACTCCACCTGCATATATTCTGCATCTATATTCTTCATAAATTGGTTTTGAAGGCATTTAAACTTCTATAAATGAGGTTTTGTGAAATGTACCTCTTTTGCATCTACTTTCTTCAACATTGTGTCTTTGAGATTTGTGCATGCTGTTTCACATAGCTGTCAATTGTCCTTTTTCACTGCTCTATCATATTCAGTTCTATGAACATACTACATTTATCTATTCTTGTGTTGATGAACTTTAGGGTTAGTCCTAGATTGAGGCTGTTATGAATTCTTCTGCTACCAATCTTCTTGGACATGTATATTGAGCACATATTCACATTTTGGGGGGTATATACCTAGTAGTAAAGGTTTATGAGCATATATATATATATATGCTTAATGTTTCCAGGGTATTGACGTCTTTTAATTTTTGTTATTCTGTTGATTGTACATTGTATCACATTTTGGTCTTCATTTGCATTTCTAAAATTACTACTGAAGTTCACCACCTGTTTGAAAGTTCATTATATTTCACTGTTGTTTTTTGGGAAATACTTACTCAGAACATCCGTTTTGGAGAAATTGTCTTTACAGTATTTTTCTTATTGATTTGTGGGTACTTTATATATATATGTACATATATACATATGCACATATACATATATACACACATATATATATTTCAAGTTGAACAGTTTTGATTATAATGTTTCTCAATTTCTCTTTACATCTACTAATTTTTTGTCAACTTGTCTGTGAGTTTGTAAGACAGCTATCTTTAAGCCTTTCACTGTAATTTAGACTTTTCTATTCTTTTTTTTCACTGATAATTTTATATTTTGAGTCTTTTGGGAACATACAGATTTACAATAGCTTTTTTCACTAAAGTAGCAATTATGGAATTGCTATTATGAAATGTTTATTTTTATCTCAGTAATACTTCTTGATTTAAAGTCTACTCAGTCAATGAATCTAGCTGTATGGAACTCTCGTTTGAATGGTGTATCTTTTTGATCCTTTTAATTTCAACCTTTTGTGTCATTATACTTCCGTGAAGTGTCAAATGATTGTTTCTTTTTCCCTGTTTATGAATATCTTTATTTTTATACAATCTGATCTTTCTGCTTTAATTGGAGTATTTAGTTTATTTATACTAAATTTAATTGCTGTTATATCTGGGATTAAATCTGACATCTTGCTATTCATTTCCTTTTATTATGCCATCTAGTTTTTGTTTCTTTTTTTCTTGTTCCTACCTTCGTCTGGCCATTTATACGTATAAAATTAGCTTATTTGGCTAGTATTATATTATTTAACTTAATACTTAGGTATTTACTTTTCATCTTTGGTTATTATTTCAAGTTTCTTTTAGAGCGCCTAACATGCATTTTAACTTATTGGAGCCTTCTTTAAGTTAGCCCTTAAGCATTTCATAAATAATACAAAGACCCCACAACACTTTAAATTCATTTACTCTTTCTACAAACTGTTGTCATATATTTTGATTCCACATACATTTTAAATCCTACACAATTTTAAAAGCAGTGAATATTCATTTAAGCTTTCCCCTATATTTACCGTATCACTGTTCTTCATTAACTCTTATAACCATGCTTCATTTATGATCATTATCAATCTGCCTATAGCACTCCTACAGTAGTAATTTCAGTGCTCATCTCCTAGAGAAAAAATTGTCATTATTTTATTTTTATATTTTAGTGAAATATTAGAAGGTTAGAAAATTCTATATTTTTTTTTTTACTTTTCCACACTTTATATATTTCATCCTTATTTCTGACTTACTTCATTTGTGTTGAAAAGTCAGCTTTCATGATCTTATTTCTGCCTTGAATGTAGTGCACTATTTTTTGGCAGCTTTCCAGATTTCTTTTTTGTTTTTAGTTCAGTAGATTTTTATCTGACATGCCTAGGGGTACGGTTTTGTGGTTGTGGTTGTTGTTGTTGTGAGTTTGTATACTTCTTGCAATTTCATAAAATTCTCAAAGCTATGACCTGAACTTTTTCCTCAGTTTTGGAAAATGTATATCCAATATCACTTTAAATATTGACTGTGCTCATTTCCTGTTTTCTCTCTTTCATCATCCTGTAATGACAGAGTATGTGCTTTATCAAGAAGAGGGTGATCCATTTTCAGTGTTTCCTATTCCTTGGGTTTAGCTACTCTAGACTGACAACTAAAAGTCTAAAGTCCTTACCTGACCTGCTTTTACTTGATGAAAACCTGAATCCATTTCATATCTTCCTAGAACCATGAGATGCTAGGATTCTTTACTTAGGTCTTTAGTTGCTTAGTAGCTGCTTGCTGTTTGGTTTCACTGTGTTTCATTCTGCATGTTTTGCTTAGGAGTCAGCAAATGCCTTGAGAGAACAGTATGCACAGATGTTGGGTTCTGCAGCTCTCTTTTCCCCATCTTGGCCCCTTCAGTTTGGTAGGTTTAGTAGCCCTGAACTTCATTTTTGTGTGCAACTGCTCTGTTCATCCTCTAACCTGCAGGAAATTGGCAAATGTCCCAAGGAGAAGCAGCAGAGAATATTGGTTTCACTTCAATGCATTTTCCTTCTCCCCGGAATCTTAATTTCCCCAGTCCTGACTGCCTTGGTTGTTCTCCAGTGCTTCTGAGCAGCTGTTGTATGTATAATTTCCAGCTTTTATAATTGTTCTCAGTGGGATACTTAGTCCAATATCAGCTACTGTGTTATAGACAGAAACAGAAATCTCTCTTGTTTTTTAAGAGTAACATTAGTTGACAAGAATATGGCCCTGTTAAATTTCTGAACATATTAAAAAATGTCTCAACAAAACTGCCAAGAATAAGGATACAGTGTTCCTCTAAATCCCATGAATTATTTGTATGGTAATTTTATCATAAATTATCACTTTTCATTACAATCAATGTGATGAAAGACACAAATGTAATTTTTTCTACAACCTACAATTTAGCCAATAATTGACTCTAACTCTGTCTTCTTTCTTGCTAATAATGAAAGGAGCAGAATAAAAAATATCTTTGGACTGACTGATAAATGAGCAATCAGAAGCCATTTTTGTTAAAATCATTAAATTCAATGAAAAATATAAAATAGACCCCAAAAATATGAGATCAAGATTTATGGATCACTGTGTCACCTTCCGTGAGAGCAGAAACTTCAGAGATCCTTTTCTTGGCTTCCCGCTTGGGATGCTCCACAGGTAATCCGTCAACAAAAGCATGAAAGAGGCAACACAATGGGGAGTCATTAAAAATCTGCTCAGGCCACCAAAAACTGGAATATATATTTTATTTTTGTATATTTCACATTCTTAAAATAAATTAGTCTCATCTTGCTTAAATTACAGGCAACAATTCTATTATTTTACTTTGGGACAAAATTATCGAAGGAAGAACAACATTATTAAGTCTGGAGGGAAAGATACAGTTTAATTCAGGAGTCCGACTAATTACAAGCTGCAGGCCCAAAAGGAGTAAGCGACTGTTTTTGTAAGTAAAATTATATGAAACTCTAAGATATATAAAAAATCTACTGAAGTGCTTTTTTCATACTCTCACTCATTCAATACTTCTGAATCTAGATGTGTGGAGATATCACCCCACAAACCAAGAAATTTTCTATCAGGTTCTCCAGTGGATACCAGCTAGTGTCCTCTTATTCAATTCAACCTTAATGCTATCTACCTTGGTATAGTGTCAGATCTCACAGGCTGAGAGCTCAGTCCCACAAAACTGCCCCTCACTTCACATGCCAATAGGAAGTAGTAAGTTGTCACCTATATTTCTGAATGACTGGCTCTAAACTGTGGTGCCCAGGACCCTCTCCTCAGGTTTCATTAATTTGCAAGAGCAGTTCACATAACTCAGGAAAATATTTTACATCTGTTTGTAAGTATATTAATAAAAACTATTAGAAAGGGTACAGACGAACAGTCAGATACAAGATACATAGCACAAAATTTCTAGGTACAATAAAAATAGTTGAACCCAAAACACATAAACTCAAAGACAGAAGAAACTGTTTCTTCAGGAATGTTTTTCTGATATATTACCTTTTCTACCTGCTGAACCCAAAACACATAAACTCAAAGACAGAAGAAACTGTTTCTTCAGGAATGTTTTTCTGATATATTACCTTTTCTACCTGCTAGCTGTATGACTTGCCATCTTGAAGCCTTAATATTCTTAGCTATTATTGGGAACAATAATATAATTAGCTTCATGTGTGTGTTATGATTATTAATTAACTATTACCTGTGAAATGCTTAGGTCATTGTTCAATAGAGTGAGTGCTCCATGACTTATTATCTCTAATTTCTCAAAATATTTTCAGAAGGCAAAAAGTGAAACTTTAATAGTTTTCTTTCAGAAAAAACTCTTTTCTAGTATACTGTCTCCAAATAGCAAAAACTTTTGTTTCCTAAGCCCTGCTTTAAGACTCTTACTGACCAATGGAAAAGCATTAGCATTATCTTAACTCATCAAGTCAAGTAGAAAAGGAATTACGCTGCAAAAGTTGTTATCCTAAAACACAATTAGTTGTGAATATGACCTAGATCATAAAGATTTAGTATTTTAAATATAATAAACTTATTCATGTTCAAAAAATTGAGAAAAACATTGAGAAATCCCCTCCATTACATTCTGCAAATGAAAAAACTGAAACCCAAAAATGATAAGTGACTTTTTCATTGATAATTAGGAAGCTGGGTTCATAGCTAGGCATATGACCTGCATCAAATGGTTTTTATGTCATTGTTCACTCTCCTGTCTCTTATTCCCCCATTGCTAATGCAGTAAAATTCTTGGGACTTATTTTTCTCTTTGTTTCCAATTATTTTTTTCTGTTGTTATTTTGACCAATTATTCCTCAGATTCATAATGATATTGTTTAGAAGATTGCCATTATATCTTGATTGTTACTTGGTTGTTTTAATCCAATAATGCTTTTAGTCTTAAAAATTCAACTTTTCCATTTCAATCAATGTAAATCATAATTGACAGAAATTATTCATTTTTCTTAGAGAAACTAAATAAGAGATGTGATTAAATTAGCCACTGCAATGACATGGCATTTAGTTGGTAATTCACAAGTGATTTTTTTTCTGTTTTACATACAATTCTATGTATGTAAATACATACATAGGATGCTATGCAGATTATGGGTAGACTGTATTTCAGAATGGCTGAAGGCTGAGGGGAAAATTCACATATGAGTACAAAATATTACTACTTTTATGCTGGGTGATTATTAACTGAGTTTGTTTTACAAGTTTCCCAGCTGACTGAGGCAATGGATTTAATCTTCCTGTGGACCTCTGGTTAATCTCACCATTTTTCATCGTCACCAAGTACTGAAACTCTAGACTGACGTCACCATCTTGGAAATTCATGCTTTTGTGTCCAAGGGGTCATAAGTAAGAGCTGCTTCTTAGGGTATATACATAGCAAACGGAATAGGTGACACACTATTGCAATTTAAAATTGGCAGGGAACAGTTTGGCATTCTCACTTTATGACTCAATTTCACTAGTTAGTGGACAGCATATTACCTCGAGATTCAGCAGGATCTCTGGAGTCAGATAGCCTGGGTTCCAAATCCAGCTACTACTTGTTCTATCAGTGGAGAAATCACTAATCTAGGGGAAAATTTTCTCATCTATAAATCCGGAAGAATAAATAGTAGCTATCCCAGAGGGAACATTATCAGGATTGAATAGGAAATTTGTGTAAAACACTTAGCTAGTGCCTGGCACACAGGAGTCACTCAGGAAACATTACTTATAATAACAATTATTACTGTCATTATTGCTGTTATAAATAAATTCACTTTTTGCCATCTCTTCCATCATGAACTCATACAGTGTGGAGATATCTTTAGAGTCAAGCATTCATTCAGTAGGCAAATAAGGACCATAGTGCCAGACACATGTCTAGACACCATAAACACACAAATGATGAAACCATTGGCAAGCCAAGTCACCTTCTCTATGCAGGAGAGCCTTCTGCAGCGTCCAAGACAGACATTTTGATCCAACCTGAAATTTTCTAGTGATAAACACTTACAACTTCATAAATCAGCATCATAATTCATTACTGGACAAATTTTACTTTAAATTTTCAAATTCTGTTCACCTCAGTAGTTACAACAGCAGTAACAATGAGACAAACAAACAACATTCTATCATGTCTGAAGTTTATGAATATTTCAGTTTTTATCACTGCATAACAAACCACCCTAAATGTAGCGGTGTAGAAAAACAACTATATATATGTATATATATACACATATATATATACATATATATACACATATATATACATATATGTATATATATACATGTATACATATATACATACATATATATATATCTCTCTCTATCTCCTGGATTCTTTGGTTTAGGAATTAGGAAAGGTCACAGGAGAGATGACTTTTCTTTTCACAATATCTGAGAACTCAACTAGGAAGACTTGTAGCTGAAGACAATTAATGGCAATAGGCTTGAGCCATCTGATGGTACATTCCCTCAAATGTCGCTAAATGATACTTGTTGACTAGGACCTGAGCTGAGCCTGTTGGTCCTAACACCTATGTGTAGCCTCACTGTGTGACTATTTGAGCTTCGTCACAGCATGGCAGTTGGATTCTAAAATAATATATTAAGATAATCTGATGGAAACTGTATTAACTATTATGATCTCACCTTGAAAATCACATAGGATCATTTTGGCTAAAATAAAAGCTTGCTTAGAACCATGGGAAGGGAACATAGATCCTATTTCTTGACGAAAAGTGTCAAAGTTACATTTTAAATAAAGCATGTGGGATGAGAGACATGGCTGCAACCATTTTTAGAAAGTATAATCTGTCACAAGGATGAGCAGATACAGCTGACATTATCAGAATTCACATTATAATAAGCAAATTTTGGAGTTAATCTAATCTAGTCAACTGATGAGGAAACTGAGTCCAGAGAAATAAAGTCATGCCATCTATCTGATTAGGAATTTTTTTTTTGCCTTATATGTAAACACTATTCTCGATTACATATGGTTATTTACTTCCTTTATTTATGGGGTTTATTTTGGGTATGCCTCCCTGTGAGATAAATGCTGCTTCTTTTTGAACTTTATGTGCTGAAATAAAATAAATTGTTTTTTTTTTTTTTGAGACTGAGTCTCTCTCTGTCACTCAGGCTGCAGTGCAGTGGCGTGATCTTGGCTCACTGCAACCTCTGCCTCCCGGGTTTAAGCAATTCTCCTGCCTCAGCCTCCCAAGCAGCAGGGACTACAGGCGCCCTCCACCATGCCTGGCTAATTTTACCCTGCACAAATTTTTGATATTGTGCACATATGGAAATTATTCTTTAACCTCTCCCTGAACCCACCCTCACCACCATCTTAGTCTGCTCAGGCTGCCATCGCAAAACACTACATACTGTGTAGCTTAAACAACAGAGATTTTTATTCTCGTAGTTCTGGATGCTGGGAAGGCCAACATCAAGGGACCAGCAAAATAGCTCTCACTCTGAGGCCTCTTCTTTTGACTTGTAGGTAGCCACCATCTCAGTATGTGCTCACATAACTTCGTTGTGTATGCTTGGAGAAACAGACAGAGACTTCATAGGCTCCTGGTGTCCTTTTTTATGAGGATATTAATTCTATTGGATCAAGGCCTCACCCTTAGGACCTCATTTAACCTTAATTATTTCCTTAGAGGCCCCATATCCAAATATAAACACATTGGGACTTGGACTTCAACATATGAATTTGGTTGGGAGATGGGGCACAAACATCTATTCTATAACATCCATCCCCCCAAAAAAATATTAACAGAAGCTAATGTTATTTGTAATGCTACTTTTTATGCTCAAAGTTATCCTGGAGTTGTTGCCAAGAAAACTCTCACTAATCTAAATTATTCCATCCTGTCCTTGTCCTTCTCAATAATTTTGTTTTCCATGACCTCAGCTGATGACACAGCTTTGAAGATAGACAAACTCTCATCACTTCTTCTTTTATTATGTATCCACTATAATTGAGTAAATCACTGTCTAATCATCATCTTTCTCTAATAAATACAAGTATGCAAGCAAACTGAACATTTTTAACCACAAAACTCAATATTTTTAACTATAAGAGCCCCATCATATTTATGATACAGATAAAATATAATAATGCGTGCAAACAAGGAATTAAAAACAAGACTGAAAAAAATGAAGAATCTAAAATATGAAAGCATAAGGAAAACTAGGCATTCCTTTTTTATGAGCTTCACTGCATAGATATTGTGTAATTATTTTATATATATTAGAAACAGACTCTAAACTCTATCAGATGGGAATATAATGACCAATTTTAAGATAGTTCAATCTGCTAGCTGGCTATTTAAATTAAAGGAATGCTGTATTCTCATTTAAAAGTTTATTGCTGGTTAAAGTTCACTTTTCTTACCTATTGGTAGAAAAACATTGTAGCATACCAGTCTCACTGCCTAGTGCAGAAATATACTAATGACTAGCACATCTTTGAAATGCAGAAGGCATAAAAGAACTGAATTCATGACCTCATAGTGTGATCTGAATTTATGCTCAGCTTTGTTCTTTGTCTAGCCTGCTCTGAGGTTGACATGGGAATCTTGGTGAAGAGTTATTGACCTTTAAAAATACAAACTGTGCCTCTCACTATAGAAAAAAACTTCATGCAAAACATTAATTTGTGATCTAAGATCTCTAAGCCCAGATGGCTTGGCTTGGGAATTCTTTTTATTGAGCATCTGTGTTTTCTTTTATTGCTACTGATGGGCTTGAGGGGCATAATAACCACGTGGCCACCATGTTTAGTGGTTAAAAAACATGAAGCTTCTTTCTGAATCATTCTCAAGTCATTAAGCACAAAAAGACTTAGACCAGCAGAGGAAATGTATATTTTTGAGTGCAACAGGAATGTTAAATCTCAGCGTGGGACTTTATAATTGGCGAATTAGGAATATTTTTTTCTCCTCCAATATGGAATTGTTTGCCATTTTTTCCCTGCTAAGACCAAATTCAATTTCATTTGAGTTATTTGACTCTTCAAGGCCCAGTGCCAGATGCCACAGATATAGCGAGGTGTATAGGAAAACAGTCTGTGACCTGAAGGAACTTACAACCCAGAGCAGGATATAATTAAGTACCTAAATATAAGAGAAGTTCTCTAAAGAAGAGAAAGCCCCATTTCCATGTACAGTCCCCAGTGAAGATGTGGTGCCTAAGCCTGAGGAGTGGTAAGCTTTTAACATGAAGAAATATGCCAGAGGGAGCATACCGGGTAGATGGAAAAGCGTGAACAATGTATGGAGGTTGGTTTCCACTTGTGCAGAAATTTACTGATCAGTGTGGAAATTGTCAGGTAAGTTATTTTACCACAGATACCCACCAAGAGTTACTTTGCATTAAAAAGAGTGGATTTTTTTTAACAAAAGACCCCACTGTCATAGAAAGGTATGCATGAATAGCAAGACGTTTTTGTCTATGGATATTCCTTACATCCTTCAACCATACCATGGATTTGAATTTCCATTCTGTCTTCAGGAGTGCCTATTGCTTCTTTTTGTTGTTTTGGTTGTTGTTGTTGTTGTTGTTGTTTTGAGACAGAGTCTTGCACTGATGCCCAGGATGGAGTGAAGTGGTGAGATCACAGTTCACTATAGCCTCAACTTCCTGATTCTCCCACCTCAGTCTCCCAAGTAGCTGCAGTACAGACATGTACCACCATGTTTGGCTATTTTTTGGATTTTTAATATATATGGGGTTTCACCATGCTGCCCAGGCTGGTCTCCAACTCCTGGGCTCAAGGGATCTGCTTGCCTTGTCCTCCCAAAATGTTGGGATTACAGGCATGAGCCAGGAATCTGGCCAAGAATCTCTATTGCCTCCTGCACAAAGATTACAATAGTTACTTATGCTTTCAAGTGTGACCAGAAATAAGATAGTCATATCTAAATAAAGGTGAAATGCATGCAATTTATGCCTTGAATAGAGACGGGTAAGATGATTTGGGGAAAGTGTGTGGTGTGAGCACCACTTGGCTCTTGAGGTGCAACATGGAAGCATGTGTTCCAAGGAAACGGGGTGATGGCCAGCGACAATAGTGATATGCATAAAGCGGAAAATCAGTCAGGACAATGTACAGAGTTCTCTTAAAATGAAAATTACTGCTCAAAGTAATTGACTGAACCAAACCTCCCAGCTTTATGTCCTTCTTTAATCTATCTTTCTAATTGTCTGTCCCACTGACTTTATGAGACTGAAGCACTACCTACTGTGCTAACGAGGCACCTAAACTTTAAATTCTCTTCACTTTAACTGTTCAGCCAAAAGAGATATATGGCCATTCTCACAGCACATATTTATAGCTTGATTTCCTATCCTGAAATGTTTGGTACCTCCTTTCTCACTTGGTAAAAGCTTACTTATTTTTCAAACTCAGCTCAAAATTTCATTTTCCTGTGGAATATTTTGATGTACTTCATCATTCTTTATTTAGAGTTAATTTAATTCAGCCTGCTGAGGATGTCTTAGAGATATTGAAACATTAAATTGTGATTTTTGTCTGCATTCCTATCCCCCTCACCATACTTTGGCCTTTTGGTGAAAACTGATTCTTTTTAGAATTACATTTCTGTGACCCAGCACACAGTAAATAGTATACATTTTTCTACTCAATAAAATGTGGGAAATAAATAAAAGAAACTAAGGCAGGAGTGAGAAAAGGGAGCCAAAGATCAGAATAGAATAATCCACATAAGCGTGAGACTGCACTAGCATTTTTTAGGAGGTATTGAAGTTGAGATCTAAAGTCAACTTACATCAACACACCTGACCTTTGACAAGCCTAAGATTATTGTCTTTGTAAGGTCAGTCTTTAGAGAAACAGCCTAGTGAAATAAGGCAAAGCTAATAGGAGAAACACCCTTGATGGTGCTTGATAAGATACATTGGTAATGTGGATCGAGAAGGAAGTGGATGAGGCTAGTGTGTGTGGCTAGAATGAATCTGTGCTAATCATCTTTGCTGAAAGTTGGAATAACTGAAAGATTATTGTTGTATGCTGAGATAAATAAGTCTTAGTCATGATTATTGAAAATCTTGTAATTTTTTTTTTTTTCATTTTATTTCCCTTCATATAGTGTCATTTCCTTCATTTCTCTATCTAGATAATTTCTATTTACCTTATGCATAAATGTTCATTCTATAGAAGCCTTCGTCAAATTTTTGCTCTTCTCTCTTCTTTGTTTTCACAACCTTTTACATATTTTTATAACATTTATTACATTGTATTTATATATACATACATATGTGTAAGTGTGTATGTGTGCAAAAAAAAAAAAAAGAAAGAAAATCTTGTAATTTTGTGGTTGCAAGTAGGATTGAATAATTACAGAAGAAAGACGAAAATCCTTTTAATGAGGAGATTTGTGTAAGGCTCTACTGAGTCAGGAATGGTTGTAGTCTGTGTTGAGGACAGGAAGAAGGACAGACTGATTAGACAATGGCATGCATTTTAGATAATGATAGATCTGACAGAGGCAAGAAGGAGGTGGAAGCAGAGACTCTTACCATCCCACAGGTTAAGAAAACAACCACTAACAGTAACTGAGTTCCCCTTTTATTCTGGGTAATACGAGAAGCTTTAATATGTACAGTATCAGCAATTGCCATAGTAACACATGAAGTATGTTTTTGAATTATTTCTGTTTGTGTGGAGAAAATTGAGAAGCTTTCATATCCTCAAGATTGCTCAAGATTTTTGAGACTCTCAAAGTTGCCCATCATGAAGAAGCTGGTATGAAGCCAAGAATAAAATGCAAATGTATCCAGCCATGGCTGACTCCTGTAATCCCAGCACTTTGAGAGGCCAAAGCGGGTGGATCACTTGAGGTCAGGAGTTTGATACTAGCCTGGCCAAAATGGGGAAACCTCGTCTCTACTAAAAATACAAAAATTAGCTGGGAGTGATTGTGTATGCCTGTAATCCCAGCAACTTGGGAGGCTGAGGCAGGAGAATCACTTGAGCCTGCAAGGCGAAAGTTGCAGTGAGCCAAGATGGCGCCACTGCATGCCAGCCTGGGTGACAGAGCAAGAACCCATCTCAAAAAGAAAGCAAATGTACCAGATCCAAAAATCTATCCCCTGCATTTTTTGCTATTCTCTTCCTTATGGTGGGCTTCATGCAGATACAGTCCTTAGCTGACCTGTAGTTTTAATTCCACAGATATTTTAAGGTGAAGGGTTTTCTCACTAATTTGAATTATTATTTTTATTTCTTATTTTTTATTTACTTATTTTTTTGAGACAGAGTCTTGCTCTGTCACCAGGCTGGAGTGCAGTGGCCCCAGTTCAAGCAATTCTCCTGCCTCAGCCTCCCAAGTAGCTGGGACTACAGGTGTGTGTCACCATGCCCAGCTAATTTTTGTATCTTTAGTAGAGACAGGGTTTCACCATGTTGGCCAGGATGATCTCAATCTCTTGACCTCGTGTTCCGCCAGCCTCAGCCTCCCAAAGTGCTGGGATTACAGGTGTGAGCCAGCACGCCCGGCCCAAGAGTTTTCTCACTAATTTGAATCTTTTTCCAAATGACCAAAATTAAAAGCCAGCTCTAATGTTAAAGGACACTTCTTTTCTTAACGAGAGGTAAAATCATGACTCTCATTAAGATTTAAAATAAACTTTTGGGATGTTAATTTCTTATCAGACTCATGGTTTCCAAATATTGTCTCCCAATCCATGGGCTGCCTTTTCATTTTGTTGATTGTTTCTTTTGCTGTATAGAAGCCTTTTAGTTTGATGTAGTCCCACTTGTGTTACCAGAACACCAGGGATTTAGTCTAGGCTCTGTTGTTTGTTCACAGAAAGCCAATCACCAATACAAATATTGCCAGAGAAGAAGGCTTTTTATTTGAGTGACATCAACTGGAGAGATGGGAGCCAAAACCCAAATTCATTTCTTCCAACCAACTAAAATTGGGGGTGTATGTAGCAGGGAAGAAATGTAACTACATGCAGAAAAACAGGAAATGGGGAGGGGCTAAAAAAAGAAAATGGTAAACAGGAATTAGGAAGGTTCTGGCATCTCATTGACTGGGTGTGGTGATCTAAATGAGGTTTGGCTTCCTGAGGAAGAACTCAGATAAGACAAAAGCAAGTTTCAAGTTTTAAGACCTGGAAGTCAATTTCTGTGTTTATTTTTAAAAAAATCTATAAATATTAGTTATTTAGGGAAATTGGGCCAGTTTCACTTGTTTATTTTTGCTTTTGTTGTCTGAGCTTTTAGTGTGATATCCAAAAAAAAATTGTTAACGCCAATGTCAAGGAGCTTTTTCCTGATAAGTAACTCACACAACTCAGGAGGAATTTTAAAAAGAACAAATAACCTAATTAAACAATGGACAAAGGACTTAAATACACATTTCTCAAAAGAAGACATAAAAATGGCCAACAAGTATATAAAATGATGCTCAGTATCACCAAAATGGCCAACAGGTATGTAAATGATGCTCAATATCGCCAGGGAAATGCAAATCAAAACCACAGTGAGATTTCATTTTATACCTATTAGGATGGCAATGATCAGAAAACAAGAAATAACATGTGAGATTATAAAGAAAAGAGAACCTTTGCACACTGTTGGTAGAAATGTAAATTGGTGCAGCCATTGTGGTATAAACCGAAAAGCACCTGAGACAAGTCTCAATCAATTTAGAGGTTTATTTTGCCAATGTTATGAATCATGACCCATGATTCAGTCTCAGGAGGTCCTGAGAGCATGTGCCCAAGGTTATTGGGTTATGGCTTGGTTTTATATGTTTTAGGGAGACATAAGCCATCAATCAATACACGTGAGGTATACATTGGTTTGATCCAGAAAACCAGGACAACTTGAAGTGTGACATGGCAGGGGGTTCTTGCAGGTCATGGATGAATTCAGAGATATTCTGATTGGCAATGGGTTGGAAAGAGTTAAGTTATTATCTAAAGACCTGGAGTCAATAGAAAGGAGTGTCTGGTTAAGATAAGGGATTGTGGAGACAAAGGATCTTATTATGTAGATGAAATTTCATAGGGAGCCACCCCCAGAGGCAATAGATGGCAGATGTTTCATATTGAGACCCTTAAAAGGTGCTACACTCTCAGCCTCTCTTCAAGATCCAAAACAAAACACAACATGGAAAGGGAAGGGGACTCTCTATAGAATGCAAATTTCACCAACAGGAGACAGCTTTGCAGGGCCATTTCAAAATATGTTAAAGATATATATATATATATATCTTGGGTGAGCTACTTTGGTTTCTTTCAGGCCCCTGCAAACTGTCAAGTGACTCAATACTAGAGACTTGTTGGAATTTTGTATCTTATTGCTACAAAGAGTATGTTATGTCAGTCTTAGGACCTCTGTTTTAACGTCAATGTTAGTCAGTTGTGTGCTTGAACTCCAAGGGGAGGAGAGTGTAATGAGGCCCATCTGACACCTCCCTCCATTTCCTGTCATTGTCTGTACTACATTTTCAGATTTAGTTCTATCCCCTTGGCCAGGAGGAGGGTCCATGCAGTCAGCTGGGGGCGGGGGTTGTCTTAGAATTTTATTTTTGGTATACACTGAAAAACAGTGTATATTGTGAAGGATCCTCAAAATATTAAAAATAGAACTATCATATGACCCAGCTATCCTACTTTGGGTATATATCCCAAGAAAATTAAATTTGCACCTTAAAGAGATATTTTCAATCCTTTGTTCATTTCAGCATTATTCATGACATATCCAAGATTTGGAAACAACCTAAGTGTCCACTGACACATAATACACATATACACACAATAGAATATTATTAGAGAGGATACTGCCATTAGTGACAACATGGATGAAACTGGAGGACATTATGGTAACTGAAATAACCCAGATGTAGAACAAAAATACTGCATGATCTTACTTATATATGGAATCCAAAAATGTCAAATACATAGAAACAGAAAATAGAATAACGATTACCTGGGTTGGGAGTGGGGAGGAATGGGAAGATGTAGGTCAAAGAGTACAACCCCATACTTATGTAGAAAGAGTATGTCTAAAGAACTAGTGAACAGCATGAAGACTACAGTAAATAATATTGTAACTGGAAATTTTCTAGGACAGTTGACTTTAGGTGCTTTTACCATACACAAACACAGACACACACAGGATGTACACACACACACAAAGTAACTATATGAAGTGATGAATATGTTAATTTGCTTGACTGTAGAAATTATTTCACAATGTGTATGCATATCAGAATATTATGTTCTGCCCCTTAAATATATACTGTATTAGTCCGTTCTCATGCTGCTAATAAATACATACCCTGGACTGGGTAATCTGTTAAGCAAAGAGATTTAATTGACTCACAGTTCATCATGACTGGAGAGGCCTCAGGAGACTTACAATCATGGCAGGAGGGGAAGCAAACACATCCTACGTCACATGGCAGCAACAAAGAGAAGAATGAACAGAAGTGGGAAAAGCCCCTTAAAAAACCATCAGCTCTCATGAGAACTCACTATCATGAAAACAGCAGTATGGGGGTAACCATCCCAATGATTTAATTACCTCCTACCAGATCCCTCCCGTGGCACATGGGGATTATGGGAACTACAACTCAAGATGAAATTTGGATGGGGACACAGGCAAACCATACCATATAAAATTAAAAAATTAGAAAAATTAAAAATATACTTTGTTATTAACAATAAATATATAATGCTTAAAATCAAGTAAATAAACCGCTGTTAAGATTTTATTTAACTCATTATTAACGAGGAAACTGGTAAGAGGAAACTGGTAAAAGGAAAGTTCAAAAAACAAACACTATTATGTATCAGAAATATTTAAATTAGCTTGCAAATGGACACAAAAGTAGCTTTTTGGGGGGCCAGTGGTTGACCCTCCACCAAACAGCATTTAATTTTCAAAAATTGATCTGCATTACTATTAGTTACCTACAACTTTCAGAGTTATTAGATAGTTCAAAGAAAATGAAATCCCCAAAACAGCCCAGAAGAATGAGTGCCAAACAATAAATACTTTTTAACTGAAGGCACCAGTAGTATGTGTGTATATATATATACACACACGCATGTATATATGTGTGTGTGACATATATACACATATGTATCATACACATATATCATAAATATATCAGTATATCACACACATCTCCACTATATATGTACGTTATATATATATATACACACACTATACTATGTATATATTACTTTGCTTATTCTAATGTCCTTACACTAACTTAAGTAAAATGAACACTTGACCATAAGGGGGTATACTGGGATGTTTTATGACACCCAAGGACCAGTCACTTGGAGAACAATATAAACCAAGGAAGGGCTCAAATGCTACCCTGAATCTTTATCGTTACATTTTTCTTCTTCTCTCTTGATATCATTTTCTTCTTTCTCTCTACCAATTACCTTTCTCTTCCATAGTCTTATGACAGAATGTTACTTTAAACAGCTCTGTAGTTTATGATATTTTCTGGAGAAGCAGCTATAGTGTGCTGGATCTCATTTCCCAATTAAAAATTTCTTCAAAGAACCCTGATTGGTTTCACTTGGATTATATGCCAATTTCTGGAGCTACAGATTTGTGGTAAGGGTGAAGGTTATGATTTTCTAACTGGACAACTTAGTAACAGTGTGGATAGAGTGGGGAGAATACAGCCACAATTCCATAAGAAGGGAGGAATGTGGAGCAGATGAAACAATGGTATCCACTGCACGACGTAAGCCAGAAGGGAAAAACGTTTGAGGTAATTTTTATACAATACAGAGGCATGCCAACCATGCAGGATTTTATAAGTCAGTGGCTTTCAGACTACAAGACCTAACATAGGAGACATATTTTATGATGACCCATTAAATAGACGCACAATGAAACAAAAGTATTCTAAAATAGTGATGAATATATCCTTACTATATAACAATACACAATGATCTATTCTATTCTGTTCTAAGATGTTAGTCACAACCTATTATTTTGTTTGGTTCATCCCCAATAAATCATGGCTTACTATTTGAAAACCCTGATCTAGGTGAAGCAAAGAAAAAAAAGGCTCCTGGAAATCAAATATAAAATTAAATATCATAAGGAAATTTACTGGCTGGGTGCCATGGCTGAAACCTATAATCTTAGCAGTTTGGGAGGCTGTGTCAAGAGGATTGTTTGAGCTGAGGAGTTTGAGTCCAGCCTGAACAACATCGTGAAATCCCATCTCTACTAAAAATTAAAATGGAAAAAACAGCTGGGTGTGATGGTGCGTGCCTATAGTCCCAGCTACTCAGGAGGCTGGGGTGGAAGGATGGCTTGAGCTCGACAGTTTGAGGCTGCAGTGAGCCACTGAACTCCAGCCTGGGAGTGATACCTTGTTTAAAAAATAAATAAATAAATAAATAAATGAAAACAAAAAAGGAAGCTTACTATGGTTATTATTTAAAAAAAAAAAAAAAGAAACAGAATAACCCACTGATTAGCCACCTTATATGGAGCTTAGCAGTGGCCTGGTGCTGATGAGGTCGGGGGGGGCACCAAGGATCTTTGACAGTGGAGGTAGAGCCTAAGAAGAAAACTCCAGACCAGAATTTGTTTTGTAGGTTCAGAAAACAGTTATCATCAGATCAATCTATGTTCATTGGGCTCTGAGGAAATTAGTCACGCTGATCGAAATCACATGATTAATGGAATTAACTCTGGGAAATAACAGGACATTTCCATATTAAGAATTCAAACGGGGGGGAGGGGGGAGAAAAAATAAATAAATAAATAAATAAAAAGAAATGACATATGCAAAGCACCTAGTATACACAATAAATACTAATTTTTACTTTAAAAAAAAAAAGAATTCAAACGACAAACTTAAGGAAAATAATTTGTTTTATAAGATTTAAGTAAACCAAGGGATTTTTTAATCAAAGAATTACTTCCTTGAAATAGACTAGCTTGATGTGGTAGCCTATATGCTATAAGTATTTTTTTACATAGTGATATCTGTAATTATTTAGTATTGATTATAATAGTTGTTATGTTAATTTAAGCATTACATACTTTGCTATAAAATGCTCAAGGCACTCTGATAATTCAGTTCTGGTGACTCTTTCATTTAGGCTCCAATGTAGATAATCGTCCTTTTGTCACACTCTATTATTTAAAAAATTTGTCCTTGGCTACTTCCTTCACAATCCACTTAATAAAATTTGAAAAATATACTTTTCTCCATTTTTTAAGATGTATTTATGAAATTGAGAAGAATCCTAGACTAGTGTTTCTCAAACTTTAATATGCATTTGAATCACCTAGGGATCTTATTAAATGCAATTCTGATACAGTAGGTATAAATGAGACTTGAGAGGCTGCATTTCCAAGTTTTTAAGCAAGATGCTGATGTTGCTTGCTGGAGAACAACTGGTTGAATAGCAAAGTCTTAGATTCATCAATGCATATTTTTTGCTTTGTTTAGGTAATTATTTGTGACGCTTGCTGTCTTATTTGTTCTGATTATGGCAATTTTTAAGAAATGTGAGTAAAAAGCAAGTGTCTGGAGAACCACAGCCATTTCAAGTCTTAGACTCATTTTTGAGCAGTGGTTTCATAGCACTTCAAGGTTTAATTAGGAGTAGAGAAATAAAATTCTAATTTTTTAATTTGGTAGGCACATATTAAAATCGATAAAGCAGAAAATACCTCAGCACAGACTGTTCTTAATGAGATTTCAATGCCCTTATCATCAGAGATTTTTTTCACTATTTTATTAACCCATTAATTAAACATTTGAGCATATACCTCCTGAATGCTAAGCATTAGTTACATAGATTCTGTTGTCTAGAACTCTTAACTTCAGCAAGGAGACAGATGCATAGACAGAAGACTGCAAAACAATGTAGTAATAATGCAGGGCAGGTGAGCCCCAGAGTGGAGCTTAGCCTGCAAGGGTTCTTGGGTTTTCCAGGAAAGAGTTCAAGGGCAAGCCAGTGGTAGGGTAGAAGAAAACAGCTTTATCGAAGCAGCAGTGTTACAGCTCTGTGACTGCTCCTGCCTGAGCAGGGTTACCCCATAGGCAGTGTGCTGACAGCAGCAACTCAGGGTAGTTTTTCAGTCATACTGATACCTAATTTTAATTACATGTATATTAAGGGGTGGTTTATGCATAAATTTCTAGAGAAAGGGTAGTCACTTTGGGGTTGTCGAGTCATTACCATGAACGCATGGTAACTCCCAGATGTTGCCATGACAATAGTAAACTGATATGATACACTGGTGGGCGTGTTTTATGGAAAGCTGTTTCTACTCCCTTTCTGTTTTAGATAGTCCACAATTTGGTCCATGTCTGAGTCCCACCTCCAGAGTCAAGTCCTGTCTCCTATCTCAGCAAGATAAGAGTTTTGCACCAAAATTGAAATTCGGGGGGATTTGTATATAATTTGTTGGAATGAACATGCCTAACCACTAACAAGTGGCAACCTGAAGTTGGACTGTAGGACACTGAGATTGGGTGGAGAATTTGGTTTCTTTTTCAATATGCCTATATCCACTAGCCTTCTTTAGAAATTTTTCAGGGTCCTAGGAAATGCTCCTCTTTTCTGTGCTTCAAGCCTTGTTTAAAAGAAGTACAATTGAAGTTACTTACTTAACTCCTCATTATCTTGAAGGACTAGAGCAAAACCCCATGTCTTTATACAAACACCAATAAGGCATACACAGTAGCTGTTTGAAGACTGAGAAATAAAGTAAAACAATAAGATCTTAGCAAAGGGTGGGCTACAGTGAAGTCACGATAAAGCCAGTTGATTAGTGAATAGAAGAAGGTTATCACTGAATGATTACATTTTGTAGTTAACAGAGGACACTGAAAGCTCTTCTTGTTTTAGCCTTTTCAAAAAGATTTTCTACAATATGTGGTCAAATTACCATGCTTCAGTTACCAAAAAAAGACTCCAAACTTTATTTGTGTCAGAGTCCTGAGAGATGTCTATTCTGTGTCTTCAGCCATATCTATAGTTATAAAAATCATTTCTGAAAGGGAATACGTACTATTTTTAAATTGTTTAATATTTTTTTCTGTCCCCTGTGTAGCTTTCTCCTTTCATTGAGAAATAATGAGTTGACTCTGTGTGTATTGGTTATAATTATGTTTCCAAATTTGATTTACTTATTTAAACAAGATAAAGTATTTTTGAGAAAATGAATGGATCACAGATACCATATACTCTGAAAGTTCAGATAGTGGAGAGGTGAACCACTGTCTGCCTAACTTCCCTGTTCAAATATAAATGCCTTTTCCCTAGGTGTTCTACCTGACTCCCAAAATTCAAACTCACCCCAGATTTATCTTCATTCTGAGGATCTTGGATCTAGAAGATCTGAGACTGACTTTTGCCAGCTGTTCCTTCTCCCCTAAGGACAGGGTCTTAGTTGGGTAAGTATAAGAGTGTGTGTAAAGGGAACAAAAGTCACTAAGAGAAGTCTTTTCACAGGGAACTATGAGCATGACTGTAGTCATGCTCTCTTTTAAGCAGCTGTGGCTGGAAGATGGTAGTGTTAAAGGCGAAGTTAATGCATAATAGTATTTAAGCCTGAAGTTTATCATAGTGGCCAGAAGCCAGGAAGGCAAAGAACCCAAGGAGATGTGCCTCAAATTTAGGCCATGAGCAGGTTGTGTTATTTCAACAAATGAAAGCAGATCCTAGCCATGGAGCAAGGTAGCAAGGCCGAAAGTGAAGAAAGTCCAAACATAGACAAATGATTTCTCACAAAATGTAGAACCTAGAAATATAGGCAGCTTTCCATATGAATATGGTCTCTGTTTAGCCCAGGCATTGTAGTGAAAACCAACTCTGAGTAAATGTGGTCATCAGAGAGTTTGTCATTCAGTCCCTTTGGTGTAAGGCCTAAAATTAACACTCATATTATGTTATCCCTTGGCATTTGAAACAAGGAGGGCATCAAAAGGCCTCACCACAGCTGCCCTTCCCACTCTATTCCCAAGGATAAAGTCTCTGCACAAATCAACCCTCCCTATCAAGGGGACCAGGCACTGTTCTTGCTTATCCCCAAGTAGCAGGTTTTAGTTCCTTGCCAGCCCATGAAATTATTCAAACAAGCCAACCACATCCTCCAGCAGGAACAAGAGGTCACCTTACCCTCTTGATACTACAAAGCCTGTCTCCCACAGCCCCTGCTTGTTCACTCTGTTCCCAAGTACAACAACTGTGTGGCCCCGAATGGTATGCAGTGTCTTCTACCCAAAATTTGAGTATATGTGACCAATAAACTGCTGCTGTTCTCATGTTTTCAGCATCAGGTGTCACAAATTCAGCCATCCCCAGAAACCTAGGGCAGAAATCTCTCCCTTTCAGTGGGGTAAAAAAGAAGTAGTTAAAATAGCCCTAAACTGGGTGAGGTATTCCATGGCCTGGTTCATGTGTGACTTCTTCCTATTTACAATTAAAGGTAAAAATAAAGGCTTAATTTCTACACAGGATTCTGTATTTGGTACTGTTTAGTTGATGTAGAGAAAATGTAATGGTCAGACATTCTGAGGAACAAAAGTTTTCTTAATTTGTATGCAGTGTAGCTTTCATGGCTTCACTCAGACACTAAATACTCCCATTAGGTGTGTGAGGATAATACTCAGGAAATAGTGGACACAGTTCCCATCCTTTCAGTGTAGTCCGAATGAAAATGATAGAGAGGAAAACCTCCCTTTTCAAATCTTTATTTGGCCTTCTTAAGATGTAGCTTGTTCTTGTTTATCCGAATTGTTTCCTATTTCCTTTTATTCTTTGATAGTCTAAAATATTAGTTCATTAATTTCATTTTGTGGGACACTTTATAAAAACCTACCTATTTGATGTAAACATGTTCTAAATTACCAAAAATGTCTTTATTATGTTCAAGAACAATGCCTAATGCTATGTCTTGTGTGCATGTGAGCACACTCAAACATACAGCCCAGGATAGGCCAGTGTCTGTTCACTCCAGGCAAGCTGGTGGATAGATAATTTCCGATGTTCCTAATACTGTCAAATGAAGTACACTAACTAAAACAATCACTTATTTACCAATATCAAATGCTCTTTAAATATCAGTTATTCTCTGGTTCTTTATTTTTCTTCTTACACTAATACAAACATGCATATAAGTAAGAAACTTAAACTAAATAAAGCCTAATCACTATTTGCCACATTGTCTGGACAAGGTTGTGAGAGAATGAGAAGACACTTTAAAAATCCCCAGTTACTGGCTGGGCGCGGTGGCTCACTCCTGTAATCTCAGCTCTTTGGGAGGCCCAGGCGGGTGGATCATTTGAGGTCAGGAGTTTGAGACCAGTCTGGCCAACATGGCGAAACACCGTCTCTACTAAAAATACAAAAATTAGCCAGGCATGGTGGCGCATGCCTGTAATCCCAGCTATTCGGTAGGCTGAGGCATGAGAATCGCTTGAACCTGGGAGGCAAAGGTTGCAGTGAGCTGAGATCATGCCATTGCACTCCAGCCTGGGTAACAGAGTGAGACCCTGTCTCAAAAAAATAAATAAATAAATAATTAAAAAATCCCCAGTTACCTATAAACACATGATCTTATTAGACAATCTATTTTCCTTGTATCCTTGGCCCAAAAATGGTCTAATAAAATTACAGTTATAGTAAATTACATAAATTAAACAGCTAATTGCATCCACAAATGTAAACAGTATTGGCAAAATGATACTGTCTTCAAACTGAACAATGTTTAAAAATATATATATAATTTGACTTGAGAGCTAGCAAATGAGTATTTTATAGTTGGAAAGTCCTTAAATTCTCACCTAGACAAATCTCTCAGATTTATTTAATCAAAAACAGTCTAAATATATGGCACCAAAAAAAGTTTAAACCTAAAAAACCTTGGAAATTTTTAAACACAAGGATGAGCCAAGGTAGTTCTTGCATATGCAAACAAAAACTAAGCAGGTCTGCAATATTAATAAAAGGCAAGGTAGAATTCAAGGTAAAATGAGCTAAATAGGACAAAGAAGGTCACGTTTTATTTGTAAAATGTAAAATCTACAATGATGATATGAATGTCACAAACCGGCAAAGCATTAAAATGTATTAAATGAAACCTCTTGTAAATCAAGAAAAATTGAGAGGACATAAGCAGTGGAGGCTTTAGTACATCTCTTCTTCTCTTAATCAGATCAAGAAGGGCCAACTTAATAAGGATAAAGAACATCTAAGTAATATATTAATTAGGTTATTTCATAATTACACTACTTATTAAAGTTCATACTCCACACATGAACTATATCGTCTTCAACATGCCCACAGAACACTCAAAAGAGCTCACTATGTGTTAGGCAGAAAGAATACATCTAAAGACAGAGAGGATGTAATATGGAGCATATTCTTTGATCATAAAGGAATAAATAAGAAATTAATCAAAATAGAAAACAAAAGCAACTACTTAAAAATCTGTCACTTTCCTAAATTTCACTCTTAGAGCCAAATACAAAATCAAAGCTACAATTAAAGAATAGTTGGAAAATAATTAAGAAAGGGTAAATAAACACACAAAATTGAGTACAGGTTCTTATAAGAAGGTAGGTCATATACATTAATCCTAAATTAGAAAATATTACCTTTAATGCTTGCTGCAACTTGAATAGGAAATAAACCCATTGGTACGCATTTGGAAGAGAAGGCATGTCAGCAGTTGGTGTAACTTCACATTAGAAGGCCTTCTAGTGAAAAAAGTAGTTTCTTGTCCTATCAAAACAAGACGTTGACTCTTAGCTTTCATGTATACCTTTGTACTATACCTTGATCAGTAGCTCTTGCTTTTTCCTGTTTCTGTAGAAACAGAAAGAAATCAGCAGCAAGGTAGTCCTCCATTCTTGCGTTATTACATCAAAATCAATGTTTCTAGAAATGAGTAGCTCCTTAACTATGCCAAAGAAGACCAGCCATGCAGAGTCAAAACTAATTAGATGAGTAATTTTAAAAGATGAGCTTCAACAGTTGTGATATTAAAAAAATAAGAATTGAATTTTTGTTATAACAACCAAAGAAACATCAGTCAGGGATTGAGAAAACTGCATTAAAAAACCCCGATGAGTCTCAAAAATTTTCCAAAAATTGATTTGTAACTTTCTGCCGCATATACAAATTAACATGAGTTACTACACAGAAATGTATGTGACATTTGTTTATATTCATAGAAAAATAAGGAAAATATTTCTTTTAATTTTTTTCACAAGTATGTAAGTTGCTTGACAGCATATGACATTCTTTTTCTTTATTTCTCTGTTGCCTAGAACAATATCTGGTAATTTATAAAAAGTAAATAAATGGTGAATATATAAAATAATAAATTAATTAAATCTCTAGCTTTTGGGGACAACGTAACAGCAAAGTTTGAGCAGTAACTAGTAAAGCATATTCTCTTGATGCAGACAGGCGAATCAACAATATCAAAATGGCATGTGTGAGACAAATTTCCTCCAGAATTTTGGCAGGATAAAGAGATGAGTGGTCCATTTTATCTTACAGTTCTCCAATAGCTGTAGGAGGACATAAAAAGTATATTCAGTTTAAGTGACTAGGGTCCGTGCTTTCTGCTCCCACGTTGCTCCTAAAAGGATACAATTCACATTCAATTCACTACTATTTCTCAGAAGAGCTTTTGGGATTTATATTAAGAATCTTCTTATGAATTTTCAGATATAGCTAATCAGCATAAGATCTTCAGATGAGTAACATAGTCACTGCGACTGCTTCTTAGCTTGCTTAATATGTGGAACCCAGACAGCTAGTGATAACAATGCAGGTTCCTGATTTGCTCCATTTCCTCTATGGATGTCATACAGATGTTTGCCATGTCAACTGGAGAGAAGGAGATAAGTCAACTTTAAAGTTTTAATTTGTTGCATGAATAAGCCACAAAGAAGGGGCAGGTAGTCAGACATGCTCTGGTAGGGTGCAGAGCCAGGCAGGAGGTCAAGGCAATGGTGTGAGCTAGGACAGAAAGTGTAGACCTTACACAGTCCACCAAGCAGGACCTCCACCGAGATCCTCAGGGCTGGAGAGATTCCCAGCAAAATAGGGTTAAAGAGCTGATGCTCATGTTGTAGTCCCCTTCAAAGAGCACAGGGAGCCGTCTTGCACCTGCTGGTTTCAATAGGCACAACTTCAGCAATAGAGCATACCCCCTGCTCACTCCTATTTTCTCTTTTTTTCTCACTTTTACACTCTTTCTATTTGCTAAATAACTTGCAGTGAGAAATATTAACTTCATTTTGGTTGTCCCTTGCTTAAAAAGTCAATCACTAAACTCTATGCTAATTACCGTAATAGGACTTACACACTTAGCAAAGCGTTAAGATGTACAATTCCATAAAAATCTTGCCTGTACTCTATCAATTGCATCATTTATGTTGTTTGTAAGCCCTAGAAGCTATTACCTTAAATGTGCATAGTAAGACTGGACAATTTCTGTAACTTAGCAACTGTTTCAAGCAAGCATTTAAGAATCATTGCAGGAAGATTTTAAAAAGCCAATGGACCGATACTCATTTGTCCTTTAAGATGTAGCCCATAATAATTTGGATCCTTATTCTGACCCAGATAAAACAACTTCATTCCCCAGCATAACTACTCAGATTTCTGAGGATAAGTGAGCATGATGTGTGATTCTTTACAACCATGGATGATACTTTCAAATCAAGGATTGCAAGCAAGGAAAATATAATTATTACCAGATAGTTTGCATTGCTTATGCTAGAATATGCAGCACAATGAGGGCCATTCAGGAAATCATACACGAAATTAGCACAAATCTAGTGGGCTTTTCTGGATACTGTCTTCCTCCCTCTCTCCTTCCCTCCCTTCCTTTCTTCCATCCTTCCCTGCTTCCCTTCTTTTCCCCTCTTTTCTTCCCTCCTACCTTTCTTCCTCTATCCCAGGTCCCCTCCTTCCCTCCCTCTCCCATCCTTCTTTCTTCCTGCCGTTCCTTCCTGCTGTCTTTCCTTTCCTTCCTTCCCTCCTCCCTCACTCTCTCCCTTTCTTTCTTTCTCCCTTCCTGCTTCCCTTCTTTTTTCTTTCTTCTCTTCTTCCCTCCTTCCTACCTTTCTCTCTCCCTTCTTATCTCCCTCCTTTCGTGAAAGGGTAAATAAGCACATAAATGTTCAGACACTGATATTGAGCATCATGCTTTATGAACTTTTCTTCTAGGAATTTAAGGACTACAAGTTTATTGCTTTTGTGCACTGAAATTACTATTTTTCTTTGCTAAGTTAGCCTTTCAGACAATTTTAAGACTTAATTTAAACTTTGCATCTCATTCTAGGTCACTGTTATCCATTTTTGTTTGCTGAACTCACAAAATCTGAGAATCTATATTTGGCAACCCATCATCAGCTATCAGGGTTGTCAATTTTAAATCTTTTTATATTATCATTTTCCATATTCATTCCTTGTTTATGTAACAGAAAACTTTAATATGTTTCTTTTTGGTACTTATACTACATGTCCCACAATGCTTAGTGCAACACCAACGTTGCAACACCTAATAAGTGCTTATGGCCTAAGATAATTGAATGGCGCTATGAAGCTGACTGGGTTCACACATTAGTGACACTCACTCAGGAAGAAATAAAACAAGAAATGCTGAGCCATGATTTTACGCTTCTTTGGGGATCCTGTAGATAATTAAAAGTTAAGGAGACCATAAGAGTAAAGATTGATAGATTTAATTTTATGAAAATTGAAAGGTAATCTACCCAAAAATAATATTAAGTCAAATTATGTACAGAAAAATTAACTACATATAAGATAAATAATTATAAATATTATTATATACATAAAGAAATAATATCAATAATTTAGAAATAAACATTAGGATTATTTTACATCTGTGATATATATAAATAAATAAAATAGACAAAGATCCATACCCACGTTGTGCTTATAGTCTGGAAGAGAAATGCAGAATACATTGTATAAATAAGTAAACTCTAAGGTAGTCCTGTTTTCTGACCGTGGTCCTGTGGTCTGGGTCCTTGGAAACAGAACTACCTTAGCAAATAGGACTACCTTTAAAGGATGCTATTTGCTTAGAAAACAAACATTCTGATATTCTTTCACATTACATACACACACACACACACACACACACAAATAAATAAATAAATAAATAAATAAATAAATAAATAAAACACCTTGAGGTGGGACCTGACAGAACCAGAACAGCAGTGAGAAGTACTAGCCAGTATCCACACTTCAGGTACAGCCAATTAGTATCATCACTCTGCATGGGAATGAGATAGTCAGGCAGGAATGTGCAGCACAACTGCGTTTTTTGCAACAAGGCTGTTACCTCTTTAGAGCAAAAGACATTAGGGCATGCGAGCAGGAGATGGAGAGGGTGAGTGTTATTTTGTCAGAAAAAAAGATGGTAGATTAATGCTCTATTACTTTTTTGAGACAATGAACCATAATTAATGATATAAAAAATATTCTTCACAGCTATATTGTGTCCTTTTTGAATTCCTTGAAAAATGGCACTCTGCAAATGGGATGGCACACTTAGTAAGTTTCAGTTAATCAAACCCTAAAGTTTGTGGATAAATGAGAGGTAAAGGTATATTTTGCCTCAACCTGTTTAGTTCAGACACTAAAACACAAAACCTCCACCAAAGCAAAAATTCTTTTTACTCAAAGAGGAAGTTTTCATTTAAAGTAAATTATGCTGTTTTGGTTATATTATGCCAACACTTTACTAAATTAAAATATCCTAAGGTTCTGTGCGATTGGACTGGCTGGGAATACATCACTGTAGATAGCCCAAACAAGAGATAACATGACCAAGCTCTGCTCTGACTAAAATTTCAATAACCATTCAAGAGAATAGGATATCCAACTGTGACTTTCTAAAGTGGCAATATGAAATACTTTCTATAAAATGATTGATCTATGTTTCAAAGAAAAATTCTTCTCTTGAAACCTGAGCAAAGTACTTGAGGCTTTTCACAAGTACAGCATATAGAATATTAATACTTTCCTATCAGTTCTTCATTTTACTCCAGTAAGATGCAGAAAAATCTCATTTTAGAGGAATCAGCCACATTTTTAAAGAGAAGCAGCTGATTTTCTTTGACATACTTAGGTTTATTGAAAGTCCTCTCATCATGCTAGGTGAAATAGTTAAATAGTAACAGATCTTTCATATGAACATCAGATTTAGTTTTAAAAGCCCTCTGGTGAAGCTCAGAGTACAGAATGCTGCAATTTTATTAACATTTATAACTATGCTTCTTTTATGAGGAAAAATATCATGATTTTAGTTTCAGTTAGTAAACATTTCTGAGGTAAAGAATCAAAGCTTCTTAGAGAATAAATGCTTCCAACCAAAGGGCACACTGAGATTTTTAGAGCAATTCGTCTCAAACTGCAGGTTTGAATGATCCACAAGACAGAGTTTGAGTGACCCATGACCCATTGGAAGACCACATGAAATCAATTTGTGAATTAAAACAGTATTGCTTTTTTTTTTTTTTTTTTTTTTTTTTTTTTTTTTTTTTTTTGAGACGGAGTCTTGCTCTGTCGCCCAGGCTGGAGTGCAGTGGCACGATCTCTGCTCACTACAAGCTCCGCCTCCCGGGTTCACACCATTCTCCTGCCTCAGCCTCCCCAGTAGCTGGGACCACAGGTGCCTGCCACCACGCCCGGCTAATTTTTTTGTGTTTTTAGTAGAGACAGGGTTTCACCATGTTAACCAGGATGGTCTCGATCTCCTGACCTTGTGATCCGCCTGCCTCGGCCTCCCAAAGTGCTGGGATTACAGGCGTGAGCCACCGTGCCCGGCCCAGTATTGCTTTTTTACTGAAGAGTAATGCAATTGGATGGAATGGAACAGAATAGAACACAAGGGATAGAATAGAACAGAAAATAGAAATAGATCAGAATATATCACATATAAAGAAGGTAATTACAATCGTAGGAAATAGATCAGAATATATCACATATAAAGAAGGTAATTACGATCGTAGGAAATAGATCAGAATATATCACATATAAAGAAGGTAATTACAATCGTAGGAAATAGATCAGAATATATCACATATAAAGAAGGTAATTACAATCGTAGGAAATAGATCAGAATATATCACATATAAAGAAGGTAATTACAATCGTAGGAAATAGATCAGAATATATCACATATAAAGAAGGTAATTACAATCGTAAGAAATAGATCAGAATATATCACATATAAAGAAGGTAATTACAATCATAGGAAATAGATCAGAATATATCACATATAAAGAAGGTAATTACAATCATAGGAAATAGATCAGAATATATCACATATAAAGAAGGTAATTACAATCATAGGAAATAGATGTGGTAGGGGCATGGTGGGCGGAGAATGGCATATAGAATTCCCAGTGTTTGTTCTAATGTTCATTAGAAGGTAATGAACACAAAGAACAAGTTTACTTCTGAACATTCCAAGATGCAGTGCTATTTTAAATAAGAAGACAGAAACAAGTATTTACATGAAATGCTAGCAGTACCTAGTTTCTACATTAATCCAATAAGCACTGACAGGGGGGCTACTTGCTGAGCCCTCTGCTGCTGCTGGAGTCCTAAAGCTGGAAGGGTCGCATACCCTCTCTTCAAGGAGACCATTGCAATGAGGGAGATCAGCCTCTATACCCTCTTTGATATTTTGTTACTGACTACTGGCTCTCAGACTGTTCATGCAATGGAAATTGACATGAGCCCAAGCAAGTTTTCCCGAACAAGGTTCATTGGGGCTTATGCTAGACCACAAAGGAAACAGCACAGGAGAAAGGGTTCTCCAGCTGGCTGTCTAAAGGGGGCCACCCAGGGCCTTTTATTGGATAGAGTAAGGAGCTTGATGTCAAGGATCTGCCTCCTGGGGTGACCTTTCCCTTCTTCCTGGATGTGGTATTGAAGTCTCAGTGCATGCTCAGTGGTTTCAAGATGACAGTGTTGCTCATTACTGCCAGGAAGGTTGTATAAGGGTAATTTCTGGGTCTCATGCACATGTAAGTGGTAGAGTCAACTGTCTTGGGGGAAACTTTTGTTGAAATGTTGCTTATCTTAGCTTCTTAGCTGGGAGTGCAGGATCTTGTGGTTAATAAGTATGGAAAATATGTCAGGGGGTGTGTGATGGTTAATATTGGGTTCAGCTTGATTGGATTGAGGGATGTCTAGATGGCTGATATTGTTTCTGGATGTGTTTGTGAAGGTGCTGCCAGAGGAGATTGATATTTGAGTTCATGTATTGTGAGAGAAAGACCTACCCTCAATTTGGTTGGGCATCATCCAATTGACTACCAATGCAGCTGGAACAAAGAAAGCAGGAGAAGATAAGATAAGTTTGCGTGCTGAGTCTTCTGGCTCTTTCTTCTTCACGTGCAGGATGTTTGCTTCTTTCCACTCCTCCTGCCCTTGGACATCAGACTCCAGGATCTTCAGATGTTGGCTCTGAAACTTGTGCCAGCATCTTCCCTGGGGCCCTTTTGGGCCTTCTGCTGCAGACTTAAGGCTGCACTGTCAGCTTCCCTGGTTTTGAGGCTTTCGGACATGTACTGAGCCACTACCAGCTTCTCCCTTTCCCCAGCTGTGGTCAGCCAATTGTGGGACTTCACTTTGTAATCACATGAGCTAGTTTTCCATAATAAACTCCCTTTTATATATACATATGTTCTATTGGTTCTGACCAATAGGACAGTAAGACAGGGTTCTCTATCTGGAGAACCCTGACTAATATGGGGGGCAGAGGGTGGGAGCTAGTCTCATTTCCCCCCTATGTCTCATTTCCCTCTGAGAGATTTTACCCTCCTTATTCTTCTTCTTTTTATTTTATTTTATTTTATTTTATTTTATTTTATTTTATTTTATGGAGTCTCACTCTGTCACCCAGGCTGGAGTGCAGTGGCACGATCTCAGCTCACTGCAAGCTCTGCCTCCCGGGTTCATGTCATTCTCCTGCCTCAGCCTCCCGAGTAGCTGGGACTACAGGTGCCTGCCACCATGCCTGGCTAATTTTTTTGTATTTTTAGTAGAGATGGAGTTTCACCGTGTTAGCCAGGATGGTCTCGATCTCATGACCTCGTGATCTGCCCATCTCGGCCTCCCAAAGTGCTGTGATTACAGGCGTGAGCCACCGTGCCCGGCCTACCCTCCTTATTCTTAAGGAGAAGGGGTGGGGGGGCGGTCAGAGGAATCATTTTCCAAGCTGCTTTCTGCTGAAAAGAGTCATCATCTCCACCTACCTTTAGAGGTGTAAAAATCCCTTGCTGACTGACCTACCAATTTAGATTATTAAGGACTCAGGTTTTCCTGGGATGGTATGGGTTAGAATTCTTGTGTCACCATTAGCTTGACTTGGAACGGTTGAATCCTGGCAAACACAAACTTTACCAAAAGGTTAAAAGGACCCACGTAACCACATAACCACAACAAAATGCTCACTAAGGATCTAAAGAAAGGCAAGAATGAAGTAACATCTGGTAGGTACCCTTCAGTGGAGTCCCAGACGGTTTGAGCAGTGGGATTATTAAAGTTATGTAGCCATGTAATCTGTTGGAGGATGACATCAGCCGTTTGTTCCATCTCTCCAGAAACATTAATGAAGAAACAACAAGAGGTATTTGCAACAGCACATACTTCTACTTTTCAGCCAGTAGGTAATCCAAGGATAATCAGTCATCTAAGACCATCAAAGCCAGATAGCCTAGTGACTTTTGTATGAGTTTAAAATCCTGTCCCGTTGTGGCTGCTACCATGGAGACATGGCTGTGACATATTATATGATGACATTGTTGTAAATTATTCTCCCGGCTAGTCCCATCAGCGAACCAACCAAGGTGACTATTCTGACAATCAGCAGCCCCATTGCTCATCTGGACCTTCTTGGTGAGAGCTGAGTGCTATGGGGGTTATTGGAGAATATTTTGATATTCTTAGGAGGAAGAAGAGTGTGACGTATTCCACAGTCCAATTGCTACTTATATGATTGGTATCAAGACATTGAACTTCTATCCCTTTCCCATTTACCATTCCCAAGAACATCAGTCCATTAGCTAAGCATAAGAGTCCTGGGTAGGAAGGGACCCAACGATGGGTGATTAGAAGGCAGCCATAAGAAGTACTTGTCATTGTCTCCCTGGTTTTCAGTGTCAGAAGCCAAGGATATCTGTGATTCCATGTGACAGCCCATTATATAGTTCGGATATTTGTTCCTCCCAAATCTCAGGTTGAAATATCATCCCTGGCCAGACATGGTGACTCATGCCCGTAATCTCAGAATTTTGGGAAGCTGAGGTAGGAAGGATAGCTTGAGGACAGGAGTTCAAGACCACCCTGGCCAATACAGTGAGACCCCCATCTCTTTAAAAAAAATTAAATTTAAATTATAAAAAAAGAAACATAGTCCCCAATGTTGGAGATGGAGCCTGGTGGAAGATGTTTGGGTCATGGGAGCAAATCTTTCATGGCTTTCCCTCATAATACTGGGTGAGTTCTCACAAGTTCTGGTTGCTTAAAAGTTTGTGGTACCTTCCGTTCCCTTGCTACTGTTCTAACCATGTGATGTGCCTGCTTCCTTTCACCTTCTGCTATGAGCAAAACTCCCTGAGGCCTCCCCAGAAGCCAAGCAGATGCTGGTGCCATGCTTCCTGTACAGTTTGCAGAACCATGAGCCACTTAAACCTCTTTTCTTTATAAATTACTCAATCTCAGTTATTTCTTTAAAGCAATGTAAGAATAGCCTAACACAACCCAGGTAGCTGTGCCACCAAGGCTGTGCCCTCTGAAACTCATGCTATGTCCCAACTGCAGTTGGAAATCATGCACATAAAAAGGGACAGAGCTCAGGGGTGAGGTTAATCACATCTTTTGATGAGCAGGTGCATTTAAGGGTACTGAGTATGTAGCTCCCTCTGGTAGTATAGTTACAGATAGGGATCCTGTAAAGAGCACAAGAGGTTAGGATAGCTTGGGATCTACATTGGCATACCAGGTCACGGCTGATGGATTAAAACATGTTATAATTCTCAGGTTAATGGACATTGAGTGGACGAGATGGACTGGGTTCGTAAGAGATTTATTGGCTCTGTAAATAGGGTGCTTTTGGACCAGGGACCATTCTGCTGGGTGCTCCCACCAGACATTTTTATATGCCTCCCCATTGACTTGTTAATGACATATGCAGTAGTCCAATAACTATTTGGTATGGGCTGAGACAATGTTTGAGTAAGTTGGAACAAAGAATTTCCCTCCTATTTTCCCAAGCTTTGTTTATTCTGTATTACCATAGGGGAAAACATAAGCACCAGGACAAGAAGTAGCAAGATCAGTTCCTTATATTCAGCAAGGACAAAAGAGATACTTACCAGGGGAGGGGGCTAAGCAAAGTGATAAAACAGCAGCAGCAAAATAACCAGTATGATAAAAGAAGCTATCAGACTCAGGCCCAGCCACCATATTACTTATCTGTTTGTGAGATGGCCCTGTTGAACAGGTACTTACGGCCCTCCACTGGCTCACAGGAATAAAATGGGCTTTTCAAGCATGCCTGAAAATGTTCAGCAGAAAAGAGTTCTAATCTGGAAAGTTGTGCCCACCTAGGCATTCCTTGTCAATTGACTGTAGTTGGAGTGGTCAGGATCACTCAGTAAAGACCTTTCCATTTAAGTAATAGTTGGTCCTTCAGGGAGCCCACCTTCCAAGTCTTAAGGAGGACCTGATCTCCTGGGTTAGTCTGGATAGAGGATGCCTCACTCCTGGCAGGGGATGGCAGAATATTGTTCCCCTATTCTAAGATTGCCTTCTGAGCCTGCCCTGAAAACATTAGATGTTGTAGGTTTTGATCCAATTCTCCATCTAACAGAAGATTAGTAGTGAGAAAGGGCATCCCCTAAATTATTTCAGAAGGACAGAAATTCAGGTTGCCATAAGGGACTGTGCAGATTCTGAGAAGTGTGACTGAAGCATTTAATCCACAGTTTATGGGTCTCTTGAAAAAGCTTTGCTAGGATCCTTTTAAGGGTATGATTCATCTTTTTAACTATCTCTGATGATTGGGAATGTCAAGATGCATGAAGTTTGTAGTCTATCCCTAAGGCTGTTGTGAGGCCCTGAGTAATCTTAGCAACAAAGGTAGTCCAGCTATCACTCTGGAGAGACCTGGGAAGTCTGAACTGGTATACTATCTCCTTTGACAGGGGTTTACAGCCTTCCACTGCTTCCTCTATGTGGGTGAAAAAAGCTTGGCTCAACATTAACACTAGGAGGTACCTATACCCTGACTTCGAGGGCAGTTGAGTGAAATCTACTTGTCAGTCCTCTCCTGAATATGTTCCTCTATGCTGAACCAACTTAAAGGGGAGGGATAGGATGAGTTTAGGAGTTAATCGGGGCACCCAACTCACAGGCAAAGGTCACCTATTTTACAGTCTTTCTAAGTTCTTCTCCAGTAATTATTCTATGGACTATGTCTCATAGACTATCCCTCTCATAATGAGTGGCATCATGGAGATGCTTGATGAGCTTCCATTGTTCAACTCCAAGGATCTTACCATTGTCTGTGAGCCATCCAATATTATCTCCCTATATCTCCATCTCTCAGCATTCTTCCATTCTTGTTGTGAAAGATAGTGGGCAACTGGGGAGTTTAGAGGGGATTGTTGTTACGGTCAGGACACTCTTAGGTTCTTGAGACTGATCTGCCTGCTTTGTAGCTCTATTGGTCCTATTGTTCCCTTGGCTAATGAGGAACCCATCTCTCTGGTGGCCCTTATAGTGAATGACTGCCATTTGGTGAGGAATCTGCACTGCTTCCAAGAGAAGCAAGGTTAGATATTGATGCTTGACTGGGGAGTTTTTGGCTGTTAATACTCCCCTCTCCTTCCATATGGCTGTGTGGGTGTGCAGCATGAAAAACTCATATTTTGAATCAGTATATAAGTTTTAACCTTTTGCTTTCTCCCAATTTTAAGGCTCTAATTAAGGCAGTCGGTGCTGCTTTCTATGCTGAGGTATGAGAAGAAAGGGCTTTGGCCTCTATAACCTCATTTAGACTCACTGTTGCATATCCTGCGTTCCTAGTCCCTTCTCCCATAAAACTAGTACCATAAATATAGTATTCTGCCTCTGGATTATTAAGGGGCTTACCCTGTGAGTTGGGTCTGCTGGAATATTTTTGTACTACGGCTTTTATGCATTGATGCTATAAAGCCTCATCATCTACAGATGGGAATAGGGTCCCCTGGGTCAAAGTCTGTTATACCCTCAGAGAGATGTCAGGGGTGTCTAATTAAAGAGCTTGGTATTTGGTCAGCCTCCCTCCAAAATGGTGTCTTTTGACTTCCAATGCAGTCTGAACCTGATGAGGAGTGATGACTTCCATATATTGCCCCAATGTCAACTTTGAGGCCTTTTTAACCAATAGGACAGAGGCTGCTACCACCCTCGGGCAAATAGGCCATCCCTTTGTGCCTGGATCTAATTGTTTTAAGAAATAGGCCACTGACCTCTGGGAAGATCCTAGCTTCTGGGTTAAGACTCTCAGAGCTATTACCAGTCTTTCACAAAGATAGAAGGTAAATGGTTTTTCTAAATTTGGTAGCCTTGGAGCTGGGGCTTGACCTAACTCAGATTTTAATGCTTCAAAAGCTTGTTGGCACTCTTTACCCCAGTGTTTGGGGAATCTTTCTTTCCCTTTTATGGCCTCAGCAGCTCGGCCATTAGGTCATAATTTGGAATCCAGATGTGGCAGAAAACTGCCATTCCCAAGAAGCCCCAGAGTTGCTGTTTGGTTTGTGGAATCAGCAATAAAATGATTGCCCTTTTTTGATCTGTGGCCAGTATGCAAGCTTCTGGGGTCAGAGTAAATCCGAGATGTTGAAACTTTTGTAAGGAAATCCAGGTCTTGGTTGGGGATGCCTTGTATCCTGTTCAGCCAGAACATGTACGGTTTTAATGATGTTAAAATTTGAGTCATGACATGTCTGACTGGCAATTAACAGATCATCAGCATATTGACATAAAATCCCATTTCCCAAGTTTAATTCGCTTAACTCCTTTGCCAACATATTTCCAAAGAGATGAAAACTGTCTCAAAAACCTTGAGGAAGTACGGTTAATGTATATTGGGTGGTTTTCTGGGTATTGGGTTTCCTCCATACAAAGGCAAAAGAATATTGGAATTCTGGGTATAGAAGCACACAAAAGAAGGCATCTTTTAAGTCTAGCACAGTGTGATACTGAGCATCCCTGTGTATCTAGATGAGCAGAATGTATGAGTTTGGAACTATTGGATGGATTGGAATGACTGTTTCAATAACAACCCACAAGTTCCATACACAATGGTATTCTCCATTAGGTTTCTTAATGGGGAGAATTAGAATATTGCAAGAAGACAGGCAGGATTTAATTAGTCCATGTTTCAAAAATTTGCATAGCAATGGTTGGATCCCTTGTAGTGCTTCAGATTTGAGGGGATATTATTTTTTCCATGGACAGTACGCACCAGGTTTCAGGCCTATTTTTATTGGCCAATCCCAAGACAACAGTTTCCCATACTGAGGGGTCCATTAGGTTCTTGTTCTCTTCAGGAATGTATTTGTTTCAAACTGTGATTGTTCAAGAGTGCCAATAAGTGGATTCTTTGTTCTGGTTCCATTTCTAATTGAATTTTGATCCCTTCCAAGGAAATGGTGGCTCCAATTTTACTTAATAAGTCTCTACCTAACAATAAATTAGGACGTTTGGGGACATTCAGGAATGAATGAGTAGTAATACTAGACCCTGCCTCACAAGCAAGAAGGAAAGTAAGTTGCCTTACTTTAGACCACCTGTCTATCCCTGTTACTATGCAGTTGCAATTGGAAAGTGGATCGACAGACTGAATCAAGAAAGTGTAGGTGGCTCCCATATCCACAAGGAACTCAGTTCTTCTACCTGCCATGTAGAAGGTGACTTAGGGCTCTGCTAAAGAGTTGATGATGGAGCATGTTAAAGTCAGATCCAGTCAGGATCTTGGGTCACATTACTCAGTGAAAGTAGACCTCTCATCTGAGAGGTTAACAAAGAGGGTGGGGTTGGCCAGGGTTGCAGCTAGCCATCCTGATTTAGAATGGTTAGGTCATTCCGTCTTTCAATATCACTCCTTCCTGAAATATGCACATTGGTTCTGTTCAATGCTGGCTGGGTGCCTTCAGTTGTCTGGTCTTCTGGGTCTCCTAGGGTCACCCTTAGATGGCAGATGAATTGGGGAAGCCAAAAGCTACTCTTTCTTGGTTAATCTCCTTTCTTTATTAGCTTTTTCTCTCCTGTCCCTATTATTGAAAACCTTAAAAGTCTCTGTTACCAGAGTCAACAGTAGGATCTGGGGTTCTGTCTCTATTCAGCTTTCTCCTGATGTCTGGAACAGACTGAGTAATGAAATGTGTGGCAAGCAGCGCCCTCCCTTCCGTTTACTCTGGGACAGCATTGGTGTATTTTCTGAAAGCTGCCATGACCCAGTTGAGGAAGACTGCTGGAATTTTCTCCTCTTTTTCCTGAGTAATATCTCTAACCTTATGATAGTTCATGAGATTTACTATGCACTTGTCCATTGCCTTAGCAAAGTAATAAAATGACCCATCTAGCTTTGTCAGTAGCATCTTCATAATCCCACTGGGGGTTTTGCTCTGGGACTACATCTCAGCCCACTCAGATGACAGCCTTGTGGTGGTTCATGGCCACTGGGCAATCTGAATACTCTCTGGCCTTTCTTAGTACGTGGTCTTTTTTATCAAAGGTCAGCAATGTGTCAAAATAAGTGACATCCTGCCATGGCAATGAGAAAATTAGGTTTGATGTAACAAACTCATCTCTAAATTTGTTAGAATCTTCTGAAAATCTGCCAAATTTTTATTTGCATAGCCCCAATCTACCACCAAAAAGGGAAGATGCATTCTTGTAATTTATCTTCTCTCCTCTGTCACTTCTTTAAGGGGAGAATATTCCTGGGCTGGTGGCAGGGTAAAAGTAGGTGCCAACTTGGAACCTGATTAGAACCCCACTGATTATGTGCTGGAGCCTGCATACCTTCAGAGGTCTGATTACGGTATGGTGTCAGTTCAGGAACCAAATGGGATGGTGGAGTTGGGATTCACTGGGTGGACTAATCAGAGACTGAAAGAGCAGATCTGTTAGCAAGTATTGTTTAGATTTATCTGGAGATGGCCAAGGCATGGAGGCCATACATACCTGACAGGAATCCCACTATTTCAGATCCTGATATAGTTTTATAAAAGCCTGTACATAGGGTACTTCTCCAATTTTTGGAACATTTTGCCAAACAGGTCCACATGCAAAATGATATTAAAATTAAGGAATCCATTCAGTGGCCGCTTCTTATGGTCTCTAGGGTATACTGGGACCAGGTCATGCTGCAAAAGAAAATTAACTTCTTTTTATTCAAGCCATCTAGCATAAATTTGCCCCAATTAGAGATGATGCATTTCAGCATAGAACCTTAGAGTATGCTAAGAGCAGTGACCATTACTATACATTTGTCTCACTCAGTCAAAGGAACATGGGCTTGATGTAGACCCTGAGACTAGGCATCAATGAGGAGGGAGGAATGCTGTTCGTCCCACACAGTGTGGTAGTATAAATCACACAAGAGGACCAGTCAATGTGGCAAGAGAAGAGAGAGAGAGCCAATCCCCTTTTGAAATTGAATGCAGGCTTAGATAGTTCCCTCTACCTCATTTACCTTACACCAGGTCCAAGACCTGTTAATTTGGAGCCTGTACTCAGTGGTGACCAAGTGACAGTGGATGAGACTGGTTATCATACAAGTAAAAAGAAAACATGGTTTAGGACATAATTACTCAAAGATTAGACCCACATACTGTTTTTTCTCTCATAAAGACAACACACAGAACTGAGAGGACTACACATTCAAAAAGAAAAATAACGAAAAGCTCACAAGCCTCCCTTCCCTACAAGGAGCTGCAAAGGGAAGCCAAGTAGTAAGGAGTTTTAAACAGTGTTGAAAAATCCAGAGCCAGAGTGCCAGAGTTTCTCCACCAGACCACTTAAGCCAGGGGAGTGGTGCCACCCATTTGCTGCCTGCTGGGTTAATCAATCCTGGGGAGTCAATCATTTCAACCCATTTTCCATGGATGTCTATTAAGGTGACTCAAACCAGTAAAACTAAGATAAAGTGAGAAAAGAAAAAGAAAAGGTGCACCAGAAGGAAAAGGCTTCTGCCAAGGTGAAGCCAGGAGCCCTGGGAGGCTAGAGGAAGATGCACCACTCATGGCGATGTTGAATGAAAGGTTCAAGAAGCCACTCATCAGCAATAAGAGAGGTTGTGTTCAGCCACCCTGATAGCCCTTAAGTCCCTGAGGGGAAGGGAGATATTACCCTGGTCCCTTTGTGGTCACCTGGAAATATGTTACTGTACACAGGTTCTTAGGCTTTTCATGCAATGGAAATTGACATGAGGCCATGCATATTTTTTCACACAAAATGTATTGGGACTTATGCTTGAGCACAAGGGAGACAGCACAGAAGGAAGAGTTCTCTAGGTGGCTCTCCAAAAGAGGCTGGCCTGGGCCTTTTATTGAACTGTGTAAGGGGTTTGATGTCAGGAATCTCTGCCTCCAGAGGTGATCTTTCCATTCTTCCTTGTTAGGATGTCCAAACATGCCTGGCCCAGGTTATAGTCTTGGTTATCCTCAGTGGGTTCAAGATGATGGAGTTGCTCACTACCACTACCCCCAGAAAGCTGCCTAGCAGTCATTCCAGAGTCTCATGCACATGTGGGTCATAGGATCACCTGCCTTGGGGATGATTTATAGTGAAATGTTGTTTATCTTAGCTTCTTAGCTCAGTGACAGAGGATCTTGAGGTTAGCACATATGGGAAATGGGTGGTATTGGGGCTGGGTGCTATCCCTAACCTCTCCCAATTTCTCCTTCTCCTTTGTTCCTTTTTTGTTGCTTCTTTTTGTTTTTTCCTCTCCAGCTTTTGGTGCCCCCAAAGTTTTTTCCTCAGTACCTTCACTCTAAATACACTGTTTTGATTTTCTCAGTCTCCCAAGGGGCTCTGATTTCTGCCAGTAGCTAAAGGAAAGAGTTATCATGCTATTCTCTTTGAAAAACTTTCTGTTTTAATAAGAATTAGTCTTACTTGAAACAATTAATTCTTAAGTGTGTATTGGTATGCCTAAGACACAGATTAATGGAAGAATTATTTGCTAAGATGGGGAAAAGGGTTTCCTGGTATACCTTAGCTTAAACCATAGAAAGACGTACCTACGATGTGAATAAAATGGGTTCCATTGTAGCCTTTTATTTGCCTCAGAACAGTTATGTTTAAAATCAGTTTGGCCTGAGCTGAGACAACTGTGAGGCAATTTGGACTAACCAATTTGGATTAATTTAAGACATTGTTGTCTTAAGATGGAGAATTCCTCAAGATGGAATATAAAATCCATATGTGATTAATTAAAATGTTGTCATTAATATAAAGGCTCAAGGTGTTCGTATCACTAATGCACAGCTTTTTAAATAGCCCTAGGAATCTTTTCATCTAGATCAAGGAAAAATAAATCACTAGGATGCAAGAAACATGCATAACTTTCATATTTTATTTAGGGACAATGCAGCTCTTTCCTAGTGTGGACATTAATCAAAGTTTTAGGTGCTGCCTATAGCAAAATTAATAATATAATAAAGATGAGTTTCTAAGAGTTTAGAGATTAGTCTCTCTATTCACAGTAAAGTAGGACCTAGAGGGGGAAAACATGGTGAGTTCTCTTGTGCTTCGTGTCAACCTTCTTCATGAGCTGAAGAAGGTTTCTGGTCAAGGCAGCAGAATCCTGAACATGTGTGTGTACCCTCAATTAGCTTATATCAGCTTCTCATGTTTCTTTGTCCCTGGGTGATTCACAAGCTCTCTTGATTCCCTTAACCCATATCTAGAAATAGGTCCTCATTAAACTCTATTTCACTTTTAATACAGGAGGTAGAAAGAAATTATTTAGGCAGATAGTGAGGGTAAAAGAGTCGTCGGCAGGGCTTTCTTTCTAACAAAAAGCAGCCCCAAAATAATTTCTTTCCTAATAAAGAGCAGCCTGAAAAATTGTGCTACAAACATAGATAAGCAAGCTGGAAGCTTGCACGGGTGAATGCCAGCAGCTGTGCCAACAGAAAAGTGTTACCTGGGGACCAAGCATATCCAACGTGAAGGCTCCATCTTCCTTTTTTTTGTTACCATGTGTACAATAAAGGAATGGGCAACATGGTGCCAGCCAGGCAGAGAACCCATCTACATAATAAAAGATTAGGGTGGGGGCAGCCAGCTTTTCAAGCCCTATGCAAATGGCACACCTAGTCCTAGTCATTTTTTTGTGCCCTATGCAAATGGCACACCTGGTCCAACCAATCTTTTTTACCCTATGTAAATCAGACACTGCCTCCTCAAGCTTATCTATAAAACCCTTTGCATTTCACCACGGAACTGGCAACCCATTTCTATGGGACCCCTCTCTTCTACAGAGAGCTCTTCTCTTTCTTTTGCTTATTAAACTTCTGCTCTTAAGCTCACTCTTTGTGTATCTGCATCCTAGTTTTCCATGGCCATGAGACAATGAATCTTTTGGATATCACCCCAGATGAAAAAGGCTGCTTCAGTTTGAGTAAACCACTGTCTTCCTTCAAGGCCCTGGATGAAAACAATAATGATCAAGCAGAAATGATCTTGACTGCTTTAAAGATTTAACTTCAATTCCAAAATACATCTCTAGTGGAGGAAGCTTTTGGTCTCATTCTGGTAAGCCTGATAAACATACACCAAGAGCAAGCTGAAAGACTTCGTTTGTGCTCATTTTATCTGAGCTTTCACACAAGAATCAGATTTGAACCTCTTGGGTTAGGGAAAGCCAGTCCAGAACATGTCAGCCAGCAAGAAGAAGTAAAGAGAAGGAATAAAAACATGCTGATCCCAAAGCCCAAAGGACTGGTTCAGATGAGAAAATGTATTGTTTTTAGCATGCACCAATGTCACTTGAAATGGGAGTGGGGGGTGGATCCTACATTTTAATATATCTATCTTATTTAATTTGACATCAGGCACATGAAATATTGTGTAGTATAAACAGTTTTGAAAGATCTCCAAAAACTAGAAATGATTTTAAAATGACATAAAATCAAAGTAAATAGAAGCTCTAGTTTTTGCTTTCAACCCTTCAGTGCATTTTCCTGTGCTCCCACTTCAGAGCATCTTGGTTATGACAGATATTTTCAGGAGAATCAGCCTAGAGCGTAAGAGCATCTGCTGATCCTCACTTTGGCAGGAATCCCAAGAGAACAAGAAGTGTCAGGAGAAGAGAAGCCACATCCATCTGTCCTTGACTTCTTTGTTCCTTACATTTAAAACATGGTGGTCAATAAAACGTACATGGCATAGAGCAAAATTTCTCTTTCTTGTTGATTATGTTAAAATCCTTGACTCTGGGCCATTCCTTTTAGAAGGGATGAAAAAAGAGGAAATCTTCCATCCACCTAAACACTGACATTCTACCTACATCACTCACGCTTTCAGATAATATTTCCAAATTCTCCACTTTCCAGTGATACTTAGGTTAGATAAGAGTTGGGAGACTCTCTGATATCAAGGAAAGATAAAACATTGATTTTTCATGCCTATTCCAGGGAAAGTAGGGGGACCAGTAAGATCTAAAAAGATAAAAAGACAAAAAGGGAGAGGAAGGAAAAATCACTTCTCTCTGCTTGACTACTTGAGCTAGAACATTAACCTTTTCCTGCTCTCAACAGGGACTTACACCTTCGTCCCTCTGATTTTCAGAACTACACCACCAGCTTTCCTGAGTCTCCAGCTTGCAGACAGAGAGCAAATCATGGGACTTCTCAGCTATTGAGGCTGAGAAGCTTCCATACATAAGGTAACATACAATATGTAAGTTACATAAGCCAAATTCTTACAATAAATCATGTGTATGTCTTACTGGTTGTACTTCTCTGGAGGACTCTGACTAACAAAACTGTTTAATAGCTCTACATAACTTGAGAAATAGCTATTATTTCCATTTTACAAATGAAGAAAACTGTATTCAGAAGTTAGGTGGAGTCTAAATTTACCCAACAAGTAAGGGGCACATTAAGGACTTGAATCTGGGTGTAGGTTTTCTTGTGTTTGCTCTGGTTCTGTATTGTCTGTTCTACAGACCATTCCAGAGTATAGCCTTACCTCACTTTTTTTTCAGTTTATCTCCCACTCACTTGCTATGTAAGGCTTCCTTGCATTGCTTTCTTTCCAAATGCCTTCACATCTCCACTCCTATCTCTGCCTATCAAGGTACTATCCATCTGTCAAGGTTTAATCTCAAATATCAACTATATAAAAAAGCAGCAGATCTCAGCCTTGTTTGTACATTTAAAACACCAGGGAAGACTTTTAAAAGTCCTGTCATTCTGCCTATAACCTGTGCCAATTAAGTCAGTATCTCTGAGACTAGAGACCAGATATTAGTATTTCATAAAGCTTCCAGGTGATTCCAATTTGTAGATAAAGTTGAGAACAACCACATTAAAATAATTCATCATCTCATTACCAGTTGATTTTTGTCAAAAAATTTTCCCATTAATTTTTTATAATGAAACTACATTTTACTCATTTTGTTTTCTTCCTGCCCTATCTCTAGGAAACAAAATGTCTTTCATATGTAAACACTCAATAATAATGTATCTAATTGAAATAAACTGGATTTACCTGAAGAAGCTAGACAAAGAAAAAGAGTGTTCTAAACACATTCTATAGGAAATGATTTGTGGTTTTTTGTCTGGAAAAGCAACTTTGACTTTTAGCCCAAAGACATCCATTATGCAAAAACATAATTTAATTATGTCTGTCTTTTAAGACTCATCTTTATGATGTTACGGGACTTATATTTTTTAGTTAAGAGACTTTAAACTTAATGAATATATATTGTAATTTGCCACTTAAAGTAATTAATAATTTGTATTGAAATATCTCTCTCATCTTAAAGACAATATTATAATGGACTGAAGCTATAGCTGTCAGGCATTGGGCAAGCCAGATGAGGACAATTTATACTGATTTGCTTCATATCTTTCAATACAATGACGCTTGTTTGTTGGTACCTCAGAAATGTTCTCCTACCGATATAGTTGTTCTTAATACTGTCTTCAGTAGTAGTAGCATCCTTTTCATTGTCATTATCACTTGCTTGTTATTGATCTCTGGATATCATTGTTGCTCACTTTTACTTTTGCAAGTAAATTCCTACCTAATCACCTGCAGTCTCCATTTTCTAAACTTTCTTTCACATTGTTTCCATAACTAGTTTCCTCTGTTACAGATTTGCTTAGACACCAACTGGAAAATGTCTCCATATACCTTTAGAATCACGGCAACTCCTAGTATCCAACTTCTAATAAGATATGGTGTTTACATAAAATTTCAGTAATTGCTCCTATAAAATACCGCTTGTTCATTACGTTCTGTGGAATTTCAGTCACCTTTCCCTGAAAATTTTGTAAGTATGTTCCTCTATTTCCAATATCTTCCTGAGAAAATCCTAACATTTCATTTAAATCACGTTAAATATATTACAGTACAAAATCTTTGCATAGTCTCCGCAATATAATTAGTGTCTGTCTGTCATGTTCCTTTAGCACTTCTCTGGTTCTTCTAATGCAGTATTATGACTGGGACTTAATGTTTCATTTGAAATGTCCAACTATATTTTAAAATTTGTGTGTGCATGAAATTTTCTAGATGTCTGTCTTTCAGGATCTCAAAAAATCCACCACCACAAAATGAGCAATTAACAATGATTTCCAATAGTATTTATTTGTATACCTCCCAAATTACTTGCCTACATCTTTATTCAGACTACAGTCTCCTAGACAACAAGTTCTGACTCTTACTTATCTTTGTATTCGTCTCAGACTTTGGCTTAAAATGTGTAAGAATGATTTGTAAACAAATGGAAATTGAGTTAGTTTCATAAAATATTGTGGGCATTTATTTGCACTGTGTGATTTAAACACTATGTAACTTCTCTCAAGCTGGTTGGACTAAACACATACAGGAATGAGGTATCCAGGGCAAGTGAGCAATATCATAAGAGAATCTTCAATGAAATAATAAGCTTAATAAACCTAGGTACTTATTTCCAGAATCAAGTAGCAGACATATAAAAATAACAGTGGAATTCACTGTCAAAAGGATATAAATTCCTGAGAAAATAAAGGACTCCACTGATTGGGAAGAAATGTACTTTTTACTATAAATTTTGTGAATTTTATTTTTCTGTATTCATCTCTATAGCACCTAACCCAGTTCCTTGAGGTAGTTGGTACTTAATATAAATTTATGGATTGCATGTTTAAATAAGTGAGAAGCGCACATTTGGTAGAAGCAGATACATGAAATGGAGGTAAATTTCTGAAGTTGGCAAGCTTCAAGAGAGTGGTGAGTTCAGCTCTTCTTTCCTAGAAAGGGCAATTATGCCTGAGTACAGAAACATTTGAAAATTATTTCCCTTATCCCCACCATATAAAGATCAGCGAGTTCTTTTTTCAGACCATACACCTTTGCAGTGAAAATACTAGGCCAACAATAGGCAATATTCTGGATGTATTAATGGCTGAAATTCAATTCTGTTTGGCACCAATTTATTAGAGATGTATTATTACTGGTGAATAATGGTATAGCATAGATGGGTATAGCATAGTTATTGTAGGGATAAAATTCAGACATAAATATAAGAATGTGCTTTGAAACAATGCTTAAACTCCAATCTTCAGTACTTTTTTGACCTTTTCCTAATTATTTCAACACTTCTCTATTGATAACACAAACGAATAAGAATTTTGTTAGCTTAAATTCATCATGATCCTTTTGGGAGGAACCTAACATTGAAATAGGTGAAAGTGAATTATGACAATGTTTGGTGTCCAGGCTAACTCCCTATTAGTACTAACATCTCCTAGATGGAAACAACAGTTACTAGGACCTTTCGAGTTGAATTTTGAAAGCTGTACTTTCCACCACCAGTGGACACCCATGATGAAGGAATTGGAGTGTGAGATTTTCTAGTTAAAAACTGTTTGTTATACATTTCTTGTTCTTCAGATGAACTGCACTTCCAGTGTTGGATTTTTCCATTGACTGTCACTGCTGTGAGAGCAGTGAAAACAGGATCACATTAGGAAGAGGAGCTTCCTAATGACATTTTCTAAAGACAATAAAATCCACTGTGGATTCTTAGATTGATATGATGCGTGGCATAGTTTCAGGACAGCCAGAGATGTGTCTATTGGACTAGTATGTTTAGTACAGAGGTAGAGTTAGAAAGCTTCATCCAGTTACCTCCAGGAAAATCCTTCATCTTAGTGGCAGCAGCTGTCCAATTATAGGAACAGTAGAAAGATGGCTCACTATTGGGCTTTGTCACATTAGCCAAGACAGGCCAGAAAACCCTGATGTTCAAGGGGCCTGCATATGGCCTGTACATGTGGACTCTGCTCTGATCCAGGGCCTGTTAGTAACTGTCATCAAGCCAATTTTTTTTTAGTCTCGTTGTGATTGTTTTGGAATGTCGTGTATGCAAATTGTCATGGTTATTGTTAAAGTTGCTTTTTTTTTTTTTTTTTTGACAGATTCTCGCTCTGTCACCCAGGCTGGAGTGCAGTGGCAGGATCTCAGCTCACTGCAACCTCTGCCTCCCAGGTTCACACCATTCTCCTGCCTCAGCCTCCCGAGCAGTTGGGACTATAGGCGCCCACCACCATGCCCAGCTAATTTTTTGTATTTTTAGTAGAGACGGAGTTTCACCTTGTTAGCCAGGATGGTCTCGATCTCCTGACCTCGTGATCTGCCCGCCCTGGCCTCCCAAAGTGCTGGGTTGTTAAAGTATTTTATGTTTGGCTGTTTCCACCCAAATGTGTCATGAAAAATACCATTTACCTTAGGTGAAACCTTATTATGGAAATCTTTAGTGCTATAGAAAGAAAAAATATCTTGATTTTTTTATAGCAGAGTTTCTCAAATTTGAGCATGCACTGTTGTCACCTGGAGGGCTTGTTAAAACACATATTACTAGATGCCACCACATGAGTGTCTGATTCAGTGGATTTGAGGGAGGAACTGAGAACTTGTATATTTAACCATTTCCCAGCTGCGGCTAATGATGTTGGTCCAGGGACCACACAATGAAAACCACTGATACATGGAGATACGAATCATACTTAGGGAAGATGGTAAGCTATCATTTTTAAATATATGTGAAGGTTATTGTGCTATATGTGGACTATCTTGGGCTTTGGTGTCTGTTCATCCATTTTTTTTTTTTTTTTCTGCTTTGATTTGGATGTTTGTGCCCTTCCAAAACTCAGGTTGAAACCTAATTCCCAGTGTTGAAAGTGTATCCTAATGGAAGGCATTTGAGTCATGGGAATAGATCCCTCAAGAACAGATCAATGCTCTCCCTTTGGGGGTGAATGAATTCTCACTCTGTTAGTTCCCACAAGAGCTGGTTTTTAAGAAGAGGCTGCTCTGCCTTCTCTCTCTCTTGCTTTCTCTCTCTCTTGCCTTCTCTCTTTCTGTGTGATCTCTGCACGAGCCCACTTCCCTGAGCCTTCTGCCATGAGTAGAAGCAACCTGAGGCCCTCACCAAATGCAGATGCCCTATTTTGAACTTTCTAGCCATCAGAATTGTGAAACAAATAAACATTTTTTTCTTTATAAATTACTGAGCCTCTAATATTTTTTTAAGGCAACACAAAACTTGCCGTCTAAGAGTAGAATAGATTTTCTCCACTGTAGCCACTCTCTCCCTGTGTCCTTACCTCCAGTGGCAGTGGTTGAAAATCAAGTAAAAGGCTACTGACAGATTTGTATGATTCAAGCCAGCTCAGGGAATGTAATAAGAACTATGCTTTTCACTATTTTAAATTCAAAATGGTATAACATGTTGTTTTAGCTTCTGAATTTTTAAAAGGAATAGTGATTATTCTTGTTTTCTTTCTCTCTTTCTCCCTTCCTTCCTTCTTTCCATTCTTTTGTTCTTTTTCACATTTAGGTTTTCAAGTTTCACTGAAGAAGTTCTTCATTTCCTTTTCTAAGCACTTGTCCATAGTTAGCACTTGGTGGAAAATATTCACAGATTATGGCCTTAGGATAAATAATGGAAGAACTTAAACTTTAGGCATAGGCAAGTGAATAACCACACACACATTCACACACATGCTTATACACACCGTTCCTGAAAACCATCCTCAAAGAGAAGAACTGAGATCTAATCCATTTGTTAAGAATTGCTTATTTAGTGGGATATTTTGCCAGAAGAATGATAACATTTTCAAAGTTATTTTGAATTATTGACTTATAAAAGAGGCACCAATGTTAAAATATTAGCTGAAGGCATGGCCTTTCCAGAGGGGTTATATGTTGGTTTTTAGGAAATGGTTCATTTCTTATTAATACTGGGAGCCCACTCTATCTCTGGGAAAACTGGTTCTGTTCTTCAGCCATGGGAGACCCCTTTTATGAGTCAAAATCAGGATTTTGGAGATATATTCAATTAAAGAATAAATGTTCCTTTGTTAGGTGTAGAAAAATTGTGCAGGTCAGAAAGTTTGCTTGCTCCTTGGTGAGAACTAACTGTGAAAGACGAGTAGGTAAAAGGAGGAAGAACTGAGAAGAATAAAGTAAAAGGCACAATAACATAACATTTGCTTGTACCATTCAGTTTGGTTACTTCAGGTAGTTTCCAACTAAACCAATTTAATTATTCAACTACTAAAACTAATATTTAGTACTGCACCATTGCATGTTGTTAGATCAACAAATAAGCTAGAGGTATTTTCTTCAGGGACCTCTGAATACAATAAAGAGGCAAGGAAGCCAATGCATGATTTATGTAATTAACATTTACTTACCATGATATAACCATAAGGAGAGGTATATGCCACTTTGCTCAGGTGGAAACACAGAAAATTTGTGGTCCTAGTGGAAAGATGATAATCAAAATCTGAACAAGTTAACACAGAGGTCCCGTGCATTTTATTCCTGTAATGATGGTTGCCAGCAATTAACTGCATGCCAGAACACAAGCATTTATTGAGCATCGATTCATGCCATTCACAGTAATAGTCCATAGAGATATGACAGTAAACAAGTAAACCATCTGCAAGTCAACAAACAAGTAAATTTTATGAATTGCAATAGTAATAAAAGGAGACAAACAAAGCTATAATCACTGATAACAGCGAGAAATAATACAGAGGGTGGTTAGAAAAAACCTCCCTGACAAGATGACACCTCCACTTTAAAAAGTGGAAAGTAGGATATGTAAGTGGTTGCTCTTGTATACCGATGTGCTCTTAGATTAACACATAATTTTTTATACGTTTTTTGATCTAATGGTTAAAATTGTCTAGACATTTCTTATTGCTGTCATTTATACCCAATGCACATAGCGTGACGTATAAAAATTGCTCTTTTTTTATGAGAGCTCTATCTTCTTCCCCACTACTTTATTTTTCCATACCCTTCCCCCATGTCACAGCAAACACTTCCATTTCCCAACTGCACTGTGTTCTTTCATGACATTGTGGCTTTATAGGTCTTTATCTTTATGTGGAAAGATAGCCTTCATGATTTTGGTGGCCTTGACCCTGGGCCACCTAACTAATATTTATTTGTCCTATAATTCTCATTTAGATTCTCTAAGAGTCTAAAATAACTCTTCCTTTTTGCCTCACTCCTTTGTAGTGAATTTGCTTTCCAGAGTGCCCCATGCATAACTCACCTTCAACACATTTTACATTGTGTTTAATTTCCGCTCATCTATTGTGTTTCTCCCACAAAATATGACTCCCTGAAGACAGGTATTGTGTGTATCTCCATATCACCAGTATAACCTACAGTAATTGGCTCAAAGAGGCTCTCCAATGAATGTTAGACAAATTAAGGTACAAGTGAATTGGCTATATGATGTGATTGTTTAATTCCTGTTTATTCTGGCCACATCATCCTGTGGTAAAAAGAGTTAACACTTCTGAGAGATGAAATAGACATGCTTTTTAATCTTCTTACTGCTAAGTACAACTAAAAACCCTGGACATTACATACAAAACAAACACCCAAAAATTTCCATCTAGAGACCTTGGAATTCAAGGATTATGATGGTTGGTGAATTCTCTGGATTTTCATTTTTTTGTTTTATTTTTATTCATTTTTTTTGTCATATACATATACCAGACTTGGAGCTGAAGGAGCTCGCAACCTGAAAACAATAATAAGCATGGAAAAGTAAAGCACCTGAATGCCTGCTCTCTCCAGAGAAAGGATCAGGAATGGGGCAACTTAGCAAGACAGAAAACATTTACACAATGGTCACTCTACTTTAGGCAAACAACACAGAATGCTTTTTTTTTTTCTTTTTTTTAGAAGGAGTTTCGCTCTTGCCACCCAGGCTGGAGTGCAATGGCACAATCTCCGCTCACTGCAACCTCTCCCTCCCAGGTTCAAGCCATTCTCGTTTTTCAGCCTTCACCGTAGCTGGGATTACAGGCATGTGCTGCCATGCCTGGCTAATTTTTGTATTTTTAGTAGAGACGGGGTTTCATCATGTTGGCCAGGCTCATCTCGAACTCCTGACCTCAGGTGATCCACCCACCTTGGCCTCCCAAAGTGCTGGAATTATAGGCATGAGCTACCATGCCCGGCCTTTTTTTTTTTTAAATACAAAAACAAACTGTGGTCCCAACACCAACAAAGGCTTACTGGGGAGCTGAGGCCTCCACTCTTGCCAGGCTTTAACAAAGTGCCCTACTTTTTTGGGGGGTGCTGCTAGAGAATGCCAAATAGGGAGTCTTTAACTTTCATCTTTACCAGGAAATAATGAGGTCCCCTGTGCCACAATGTCAGGTAGTCTCTGGACTTCTACTTCTACCCATAAGTAACACTCGCCCACCTCACCCAAGTGATATCATCCCTATCCAGTAATAATGAGGTACCTCTCACACATTCTGCTGAGGAGGTGTCAAAGGATGCCGGGTGGAGAGTCAGAACTTTTACCAAGTGGTAAAAGGCTACCTCTTCTAGAGTGTCAAGAGAGGTCATGCCGACAGCTGTAATGAGGGGCTTCCACATAAGAACGTATGAGTGAAAGCCCAGTGAGGATCCACAACTCTCACCCTCAACAATGAATAACAGGACCCCCTTCTCCACTCAGGTGTCAACAGAGGCTCAATGGAGAACCTGGACTTCTATCTCACATGGTAATAATGAGACTGGTGGTTAATTTTAGGTGTCAATTCAAAAAATTAAAAAGTACCTAGAATGCTGGTAAAGTATTATTTCTAGGTGTGTCTGTCAGAGTGTTTCGAGATTAGTGTGTGAGGAAGATCCTCCCTTGATGTGGGCAGGACCCTCTAATTGGCTGGAGGCCCAGATAAAACAAAAAGACAGGAAAGGTGAACTGTATGTCTCTCTGTCTCTGTCTCTTTCTCTCTGTCTCTCTCCTTCCCTCTTCTCCCTCTCTCCATCCTAAAGATAAAATGCCATTCTTCCCCTGTCCTTGGATGTCTGAATACTAGAAACTCCAGCCTTTGGACTCTGGGACTTGTGCCAGTGGACCCCAGGTTCTTAGGCCTTTAGCCTCAGATTGAGTTACACTATTGGCTTCTCTGGTTTAGAGGCTTCCAGACTTGGACTAAGCCATGCTATTGGTATCCCTGGACCTTCAGTTTTCAGATGGCCTATTGTAGGACTTCTCAGCCTCCAAAATTGTGTAAGCCCACTCCTCTAATAAATCTCCTCTCATCTATCTATGTATTATCTATATATGTATGTATGTATGTATTTATCTATCTATCCTATTCTGTCTAGAGAATCCTGATACAGAGACATCTTCCACCCCTTCCACTGCTGGAGAATTGTCAGAAAGAGCAGACTAAAACAGACAGTTTAATAAGATCCAGTGTCTTCTGCATAATACACCAAATAGCCAGGTTTCAAATGAAAATCACTGTCATACCAAGAAACAGGAAGATCTCAAACAGAATAAAAAAGGACAATCAATATATGCCAACACTGAGATAATAGAGATGTCAAATTTACCTGACAAAATTTTTAAAGCAGCCATCATAAAAATGTTTCAGTTAGCAATTACAAAAATGGTTGAAAAAAATTAAGAAATAGAGTCTGCAAAGAAATAGAATTATAAGGCAGAATAAAATGAAATTTTTACAACTGAAATCTATCATAACTGAAATAAAAAGCTCAGTGGATGGTCCCAACACCAGCATGGAGAGAACAGAAGAAGGAATCAGTGAACTGAAATATAGAATGATAGAAATTATGCAATCTGGATGACAGAAAAAAATGACTTAGGAGTAGGGGGAGAGCAGAAACTCAGGAGATTACAAAAAAATAAGTAAGTACCATTGGTGTCACTAGCATCTTGGAAAGAGAGGAGAAAAAAGGCAGGACTGAAAAAAAGTTTGAAAAACATGACGTTTGAAAACTTCCAAATTTGACAGAAGACATAAATCTATAGAGACTGAGCAAATCCCTAAACTTTTGTCTAAGGAGAGCTACATCAAGACACAACATAGCCAAACTTCTGAAAACTAAAATCAGAGAAAAAAAGTCTTGAAAACAATTAGAAAGTGCAAACACTTTACCTATAAGAAAAAAATTATGATGATATGGATTTGTTATCATAAACTATGAAGACCAGAAGCAATGGAATAACATTATTCAAGTGCTGAAAGAAAATATTAATCTAGAATTATATGTCTAGTGATAACATTTTTTCAGAAATAAAGGTAAAATCAGGATCCTCTCAGGTGAAGAACAACTAAGAGAATTTGATACCAATGAGCCTATTCCAAAAGATTGGCTAAAAGACGCTTTGTAAATATGAAGAAAATTATAAAGAAAAAAAAACTGTGATATTAGAAAGAAGGAGAAACACACAAATACAAGGAAACACATCAGATTCCCTCCTTTTGAGTTATCTCAATTAGTTTTATGATTGAAGCAAAAACCATAGTATTGTCTAACACAGTTCTAAATTAATATAGAGAAAATTTTTAAGACAATTATATTTTAAAAAGGAAAAATAAAGGAACATAAAAAGGTATGGTTTCAATACCACTAAAGCTGGCAAAATGACAACACAGGTTGACTATAAGTAATGTGCATATAATGTAATACATAGAATAAACACTAGAAAACATGTCTATAGTGTACAGAGAAGTACACAAACAATACTTTTTTAAAAACTGAAATTCTAAAATAGGGCTTAAGTAAGCCACAGGAGGGTAGAAAAAGCAGAGAAAGAAAAAACAGAGAATACACAGAAAATTAAAAAAATGTAATGACAAATGTAAACCCACATTAAATGTAAATAATGTAAATATATTAATTAAAAGAGAATGACAGTGCATTAAAAACACAACCCAATAATACGCCATCTATAAGAAACATACTTCAAATTTAATGCTATAGACAGATTGAAAATAAAGAGTTGAAAACGGGTATCTCATGCCAACTTTAATAAAAAGAAAGCAGGAGTTTTATATGTTTTATGTTGGAATCAAAGTAGACTTAAGAACAAATAAAATTACTAGAGATATAGATGTACATTATATAATAGTAAAATAGTCAATATACTGAGAAGACTACACTATCTTGAATGTGTTTGTATCAGTAAAATTGATAAACTTCCAATAAGACTGACAAAGAAAAACAAAGGAGCCGCAGATTACCAATAATAGTAATCAAACAAGACATACTATTACAGACTTTGCAGATATCAAAAGAATAACAAGTGAGTGCTACAAACAACTATGTACACACACATTTTACAACCTAGCTGAAATGGACCAATTATGCAAAATAAATAAATAAATTCTACCACAGCTCACCCAATATAAAATAGACAATTTAAATAGCCCTATGACTATTAAGAAAATTAAATTTATAATTTAAAAATTCTTCAAAGAAGAGAAGTATCTAAGCCCAGGTAGTTTCATTGGAAAATTCAACCAAACATTTAAAGAAGCATTAAGACCAAATATATACAGTCTCAGAGGGAATGCTTTCAACTTTTCTCCATTCAGTATTATGTTGGCTGTGGGTTTGTCATAGATGGCTTTTATTATATTAAGGTATGTCCCTTGTATGCCAATTTTTCTGAGAGTTTTAATCATAAAAGGATGCTAGATATTGTTGAATGCTTTTTCTACATCTATTGAGATGATTGACAGAGCAGGAGCACCATCATCTCGGACAAACACTGCCACTTTAAGTTCCACCTCCATTTCTAGCCTCATGCATTTCAAGGAAATCACTTCTCTTCTAACTACAAGCAGCCAGAAAGGAGCAGACAGTAAAATACAGATAAGACAGCTCAGGCACAGAGGGACATGAGAGAAAATCTCTTGGGTAACTGCCAAACTTCACCCTTATACAATGGGCCCCAGTAAAATGGTGGGCCTTAATAAGCCCATTTCTTTCCCTTCAGGTGCATTAAGAGAGGGAAGCTAGAAGCAGACTCAGGGGGTATGCCTTCAGCTGTAGGAAGATGTATGGGAACAGCCACACAACTCTCCCTCCCAGATAAGCACAACAAAGAGACACAGAAGCAGTCCAAGCCTCTGATAAACTCTCCCACCCTAAATCCTTAAAAACTCTTAGTCTGTAAGAGAGTGGGCTCTGATCTAACTTGGTCAGAAGCCCCTCTCAGGTTTGTTTCCTCTAAAATAAACCTGTCCTTGACTGTTGAGACACCTGCTGTGTTTCTTTCCTCTTTCTTCAATTCTTACAATGATCATATAATATTTGTTTTTAATTCTGTTTATGTGGTGTATCACACTTATTGACTTGCATATGTTAAACCATCCCTGAATCCCTAGTATGAAGCCCAGTTGATCATGGTGGATTATCTTTTTGATATGTTGTTGGATTTGGTTAGCTAGTATTTTGTTAAGGAGTTTTAGCATCAATGTTCATCAAGGATATCGGTCTATAGTTTTTGTTTTTTTTTTTTGGTTATATCTTTTCCTGGTTTTGTTATTAAGGTGATACTGGCTTCATAGAATGAATTAGGGAGGGTCCCTTCTTTCTCTATCTTGTGGAATAGTGCCAAAAGGATTGGTATCAATTCTTCTTTGAATGTCTGGTAGAATTCTGCTGTGAATCCATTGGGTCCTGGATTTTTTTTTTTTTTTTTTTTTTTTTTTTTGTAGACAAGGTTGCCCACTCTCACCACTCCTCTTCAATATAGTACTGGAAGTCCTAGCCAGAGAAATCAGAAGAGAAAGAAATAAACAGCATCCAAATCAGTAAAGAGGAAATGAAACTGTCACTGTTTGCTGACGATATGGTTGTTTACCTTGAAAACCCAAAGGACTCCTCCAGAAAGCTCCTAGAACTGATAATTCAGCAAAGTTTCCAGATACAAGATCAGTGTACACAAATCAGTAGCTCTTCTATACATCAACAATGACTAAGTAGAGAATCAAATCAAGAACTCAACTCCTTTTACAATAGCTGCCAAAAAAATAATAATAAAGTTAAGAATACACCTAACCAAGGAGTTGAAAGACCTCTACAAAGCACTGCTGAAAGAAATCAGAGAGAACACAAACAAATGGAAACACATCACATGCTCATGGATGGGTAGAATCAATATTGTGAAAATGACCATACTGCCAAAAGCAATCTACAAATTCAATGCAATCTTCATCAAAATACCACCATCATTCATCACAGAATTAGAAAAAACAATTCTAAAATTTATATGGAACCAAAAAAGAGCCAACATGGCCAAAGCAAGACTAAGCAAAAAGAACAAATCTGGAGGCATCACACTACCTGATATCAAACTATACTGTAAGGCTATAGTCACCAAAACAGTGTGGTACTGGCATAAAAATAGGCACAATGGAACAGAATAGAGAATCTAGAAATAAATCCAAATACTTACAGCCAACTGATGTTTGACAAAGCAAACAAAAATTTAAAGTGGGGAAAGGATATCCTTTTCAACAAATGGTGCTAGGATAATTGGCTAGCCACATGTAGGAGAATGGAACTGGAGCCTCATCTCTCACCTTATATAAAAATCAACTCAAGATGGATTAAGCATTTAAACCTAAGACTTGAAACTATAAAAATTCTAGAAGATAACTTTGGAAAAACCCTTCTAGACATTAGCTTAGGCAATGATTTCATGACCAAGAACACAAAAGCAAATGCAATAAAAACAAAGATAAAAACCTGGAACCAAATTAAACTAAAGAGCTTTTGCATGGCAAAAGGAACAATCAGCAGAGTAAACAGATAACCCACAGAGTGGGAGAAAATCTTCACAATCTATGCATCTGACAAAGGACTAACATCCAGAATCTACAATGAACTCAAACAAATCAGTAAGAAAAAAACAAACAATCCCATCAAAAAGTGGGCTAAAGATGTGAATAGAAAATTCTCAAAAGAAGATATACAAATGACCAGCAAACATATGAAAAAATGCTCAACATCACTAATGATCAGGGAAATGCGAATCAAAACCACAATGTGATAACCACCTTACTCCTGCAAGAATGGCCATAATAAAAAAAAATCAAAAAAACAGTAGATGTTGGCATGGATGCAGTGAACAGGGAACACTTCTACTCTGTTGGTGGGAATGTGAACTAGTACAGCTGCTATGGAAAACAGTGTGGAGATTCCTTAACTAACTAAAAGTAGAACTACAATTTGATCCAGCAATCCCACTACTGGGTATCTACCCAGAATAAAAGAAGTCATTATTAGAAAAAGATACTTGCACACGCATGTTTATAGCAGCACAATTCACAATAGCAAAATCTTGGAACCCACCCAAATGGCCATCAATCAACCAGTGGATAAAGAAACTGTGATTGATAGATAGATAGATAGATAGATAGATAGATATGATGGAATACTTTGCAGCCATAAAGAGGAATGAATTAACAGCATTTGCAGTGACCTTGATGAGATTGGAGATTATTACTCTAAGTGAAGTAACTCAGGAATGGAAAACCAAACATCATATGTTCTCACTGATATGTGGGAGCTAAGCTATGAGGACACAAAGGCATAAGAATGATACAATGAAGTTTGGGGACTTGGGGGGAAGAGTGGAAGAGGGGTAAGGGATAGAAGACTACAAATATGGTGCAGTGTATGCTGCTTGGGTGATGGGTGCATCAAAATCTCACAAATCACCATTAAAGATCTTTCTCATCTAACCAAATACCACCTGTATCCCAATAACTTATGGAAAAATAAAAACAACAACAACAACAAATATATTCAATCTCTTCCAGAATCTCTAACTGGATGGGACACGCCTCAATTTATTTTATAAAGTTAACATTACTTTGATACCAAACCCAGTAAAGGATGGTACAAAAAAGAAAACTAAATAACAATATTTATTGTAAATATAGATACAAAATCTTTATACAAACACTAGAAAATAGAATTCGCCAATATATAAAAATAATTTTACAACATGACAAATGGGAATTCTAGGAATGCAAGACTGGCTGTATATTTAAAATTTAATCAATATAATACACCATATTAATAAGCTAAAAAAGAATATTACATGATTATATCAATTAACATTTTAAAAATTGACACAATTTACATGTGTCAAATTTATATGGTATTAGAATATACATGTTCAAATCTATGTGGTATTAACAGACACATATATGGACATATAGAACAATGAAACAGAATCAGAACTCAATAGCAAACTCCCAAATTTACTCAACTGATTTTTGACAAACATGCAAGAACAGTTCAATGGGAGAAAGATAGTTCTTTCAACAGGCGGTGATGGAGAAATTGAACATCCATAAGTGAGAAAAAGAAAAGGAAGATGAAAACATTGATTTAAGTCATACACCTTATACAAACATTAACTCAAACCAGACCACAGATATTTTTAAATGTAAAGCCACGAAACTTACAAAAAACTAGAAACTATCTTTTGGATAAAAGGGGCAAAGAATTCTTGGACTTGACCCCAAAAGTGCAATTCATAAAGAATAAACTGATAAATTTGATATCAGGAAAATAAAAATTTGCTCTGCCCATGATCCTAGTAAGAATATGAAAAGACAAGATACAGAATGGCAGAAACTATTTGCAAACCAAACATCCACACTGGTTAACAAAAGACTAATATATAGACTATATAAAGTACCCTTTAAAGTCTCTAAACAGAACAATCTAATTAGAAAATGGCCCCAAAACATCAAGAGAAAATTCACTAAATAGGCTAAATAATTGAACATAAGCACATGGAACTGTTCTCAATATTATTAGCCATCAGAGAAATGAGAATTATCATGACAATAAAATATCACTATATGCCTATTGGAATGACTAAAATAATTTTAACAACACTAAATGGTGGTGAGGATTTGGTGAAATTGAATCCCTCGTTTAATTGGGAATGTAAAATAGTACAACCATTCTAAAAAAGAGTTTGGCCATTTACGGCTGGGTGCGGTGGCTCACGCCTGTAATCCCAGCACTTTGGGAAGCCAAGTCAGGTGACCTCACCTGAGGTCAGGAGTCCAAGACCAGCCTGACCAACATGGTGAAACCTCGTCTCTACTAAAAAGACAAAAAATTAGCCAGGCATGGTGGTGGGCACCTGTAATCTCAGCTACTCTGGAGGCTGAGGCAGGAGAATCACTTGAACCCTGGAGGGGGAGGTTGCAGTGAACCAAGATTGCACCATTGCAGTCCAGCCTGGGCGACAAGAGCAAAACTCCATCTCACAAACACACACACACACACACACACACACACACACACAGAAAAAAAAAACAGAGAGAGAGAGTTTGACAGTTTGTAAAATAAGTTGAACATGAAACTATCATACTAAGTGCCTAGTATCCCTAATAGTCACCAAGAGGGCACCAGCATGAGATGTCTTTCTTGGCTTCTCACCTGATCCCAGTGGAGGATGGTCCACCTTCCTGCTCTTTACAAGCAGAGCTAATAATTTTGCCAAATAGAGAAAAATCTCTTCCACCATTTTATTGTGTAGTTTTTCATTGTGCTAAGAAGTGGTATTGTCTTGTCCTGTAAACTTACAGTAATTTCAGGGTTCCTTTTGACCATTATTATGGTTTTTAATCTGTCAAACATCTACTGCCAGCCTAATAAATTCTAATAAGATTTCAGTGGCTTTCTGCTGCATAATCACCTGAGTTATATATTATACTGCTCTCAGAATGCTGCTTTCTTTTTTCTTTGACCATTTCTAGTGGCTTTTCCCTTAGGTTGCCCTTCATCATCCATTTCTATATAAGCATGTATGAACAGCCCTCCCCACATGACCAGGCAGGTAAACTCTCAGGATGAACATGCCTTTGCTTCCAGCTGAGACTGCCTTCTACAAAGAGACCAAACCACAGATGATTACCACTAAAAACTGAAAAACTAAGCTTGTGCCTTTATAATACACTATTGAATTTTATTCTAGTAAGACATGAGGAGTTTCCATTTTCTTCTGAAAAAATAAAAACAAGAGTGGATGGCAGCAGCATTCATTACTTAGTAACCATATCCAAGACTACCTACTAGAAATTAGAATTGCCATCCTAGAGTTGTTCAAAGGATATTAATAAATTGTGTTAATTACAAGGATATCAAGAAACACCAAGTAAGAAATTGCCTACCAGATTAAAATTTCCATTATTTCAATTATATGAAGCTATTGCACATATGAATTCAATGAACCTTTTAACACATATAAATTATGTTCTGGCTGTGGAGAATACCATCACAGTGTCTTTTGTTGGTAGAGTAAATAGCATCCCATTCATTAATAAAGACTCCCAATGTAAATGCTAAAGGCTATTGGAGTAAATTCACAGACAGCGCTTATCAACTGTATACTGGTCTGCTAGGTCAGATCCTCTTTTGCCCTCTACCTCTCTGTTATGTGTCAATGTCAAACACTATCTTTGTAAAGAAAAGGAACTTCCTTCTGCTTTCCTTCCTAATTTCAAGTAATAATTAGATAATGATTAGTTGAACTGGGAAAAACTATTCGATCCTTTAGTTACTTTTTATTTCTCTAATATCAGCCCTCTTGCTTTCTTATAATAAAATACATGGATGGGTAATTTCAGCCCTGTTGTTGTGAAGACCAGCTTTCTGAGAATTTATGTGAGAATTTAATGAATCTTTTCAATGATTCAGTGTATTTCTGCATGTGTGAGTCATGCTTTTATTTTCCCTAAATTGATTTAATCATTTAAGGTCATTTTCTTTGTTTTATGGTAATATGCCATATGAAAATATAACTTCTCACTGTTTCATGTATTTTTTTATAATTAATAGAGTGTGTTAATATCCTTTTGATAGGTTCAAGATGGCAAGGATAATACATGATAATGGTGAAGAATTGTTACAGTAACAAACATGTTTTTTTTTTTTTGTTTTTTTTTTGAGACAGAGTCTCACTCTGTCACCCAATTGGAGTGCAATGGCATGATCTCGGCTCACTGCAAACTCTGCCTCCAGGTTCAGGTGATTCTCCTGCCTCAGACTCCAGAGTAGTTGGGATTACAGGTGTCCAATAACATGCCTGGCTAATTTTTGTATTAGCAGTAGAGACGAGGTTTCACTATGTTGACCAGGCTGGTCTTGAACTCCTGACCTCAGGTGATCCACCTACCTTGGCCTCCCAAAGTGCTAGAGTTACAGGCATGAGCCACCGTGCCCAGCCCAAACATGTATTAAAAAGAAAAGTACTATGTAATCTTACTCACTTTTCAGAGAATACCACTTTAGCTGTTTTGTTACAATCAAGCCAATATTTTATTTCTTTCACCTCAATACCTTTGTTTATGACGTTCCATCTACCTAAAATTACCACCATCAACATTGTTGTAGCCCATCCAAGACCTACCGGTTTTGATTCTCTTGTGTGGGGCCCAGAAGTCCTTACATTAACAGGCTCTCCAGGTGATTCTTGTGCACACTAACATTTGAAAAGTCGTGCTTTTATGGCACTTTGTATCATTGACTGGTTTGGGAAATATTTATCGAGTGTTCTCCAAGAAGCTCTTCTGAATCATCAGATTTGAATTTCTCCTGAGAAAGTACACTATCTAGCAGAGATGACAACTCATACAAATAACACTACTAAATGCTTTAAGTGGATATTTTAATAAGAAATTTAGACAAAGCAGAATAGATAATTACATGATACACAAAATATTTCCAACTAAAATGCATATTAAAACGTTATAGAGGAGTGGGATCGATTAGGACTTTGATAGATGAATGGGCTGTGGAACTACTGATGTAGGAAAAGGAAATGGCCGGTGATATGAAGACAGAAAACACAAAAATGTAAGGTGGGATCATTTGGCGAAGGTAGAGAATGGCAAGTGGTTGAATCTGGGTGAAGCATGTCTGCAAATTCTTATGGTTGAAAATAGAATTTAAAGAGAAGTTTGGGCTATGCCAGAGAGAGCTTTGAAAGAAAGTCCAGCACCTGAATATTCTAAGTTAGTTTTCTGTGTTTTCAACTTAATCTCAGAAAAAAAAAAAAAAAATGCTCTCAATGGACACACCTTGAAAGTTCCTCAAAGGCTTGCCGTCTTTCTATCTGCAGTGCCTGCACAGTTCCTAGCACTCTAGAGAGGCTCAGTATACATTGTTGACTGAATACGCAAATCTTTTATGTTTAGCTTCCAAATAAACTAACAGTAAACAGAAACTTTTAACTTGGTATTTGACTTCATACATTTGTTTGAAAAATTAAAACTCCCAAGAGAAGTCAATATGGTCCATTGCATCCAATTAGTAGGCATGGGATAGCAAAATAATGGGGTTTTGTCTAAATACTGAATTATTCTTTTGATTTATAAAAGTGTAGCTGTAATGACATACTTTTTGATAAACAAGAAAAATGTAACCATATGCTTTACATTTTTTTATAAGGCTAATACTGTATTCTACCTCACCTATTGTGGGGAATAGGCTGTTACAATTTTGGTTGAATTCTGAAACTTTGGAACAAAAGAGAAGATTGTAAGCTTTTCTAGGCCCGAGACCACATATATTTATCTCTCTGTCTCTCATAGTATCTTGCACATAATAGGCAATCAATAAATATTGTCTAATTGAATAAACCCCCAGGGAAGAGCTTGAGACAGCCCAGATTTTAGGAGGTTTTAAAGATATTATAAAATGATAATAATTATGATAAAAATTAAAATTTCTGGATTGAAAGGGATACCTTTGCAGTAGTAGATGGGGTGAGGATTTTTATTACTATGCAGGAAAAAATGCAGTCAGTTGTGCTGGGAAGTCAGAAGGTCAGCAGAATGACCCACTCACATCTACAAGCATAATTTTATTGTTGCTCTGGGATTTGGACATCAAATGGAGACAGTAATAAAGCCTCATTTTGTGAGCACAGTATCTCCATCTTCAATGAGCTAGAGTAAGTGCAGTAATGCTCCCTTCCTTCTCAGGAAGAGGTCAGGTTACATCTAAGGCTTCAAGACAGAAAGCTAACAAGGACAGACCTGTTTTCTTCTTCTTCTTTCTCTCTTTTTCTGCAACTGTGGCTCAGCAGTATAGAAAAGTTGTGGCTTTATTAACCCTGTATGAGTCTCCAGGGAGAATTTCTTTTCTTAGAGCTTCTAGAAGAAATGAAAATAAAAGTAATGACAGTCTCACTCGCTTTTTTGTTGTGAAAATTAAATAATGAGTAGCCACCTCAGCCTGTCAAGTTGCTAACAGGCAAATCTGTTCTCTACAATGGGGCTGGAATTTCATAGTCTTAAAAAGGAAATTATGGTTTTGGGGTAAAATGAACAAGTTCTTCCATGCACTTCCTTTTTTATTTTTTATCTTTTCTCTTCCAAAAATGATTGACAGCTCTATTAAATATCCCCTTGACTAAACACAATGACAAATGTTTTATCAACAGAGATTGCTTATACAAGAAGACATTAAACCTTTGTCTACTAGGTTCTGCTGTCAGTTTGAATGAGGAAGGTAGCTGGCTTGTTAGAATCCAAGTCCCTTCCTCCTTTCTGTAGTCCCATTTCATATGGTGGGGCTAGCAAACTTTAGACTCTCGGATCTTTTCTTGGGGACTTTGAAGCAAGCATGAAGGGTAAAAACTGTCAGTTTGAATTGTTTGTAGGCTATAATTTGAAACAGTGTGTCCTTTTAATGATTTGAAAACCATTTACAATGTAGTGGCATATGAGAACACTTTGAACTTACTAGAATTGAAACCTGCCCTTTTCCCAATAATGTTCCCTATTACAATTTCCATATATAAAAGCCTATTTAATTCCCTATTATATGTCAAGGAGAATGCTAATAAACCATATAGTTTATTTTCTACTCTCCCACTTTCTTTATCTCTCTGTCTCATTTCCAGGATATCTTTTAAATACCTTTAAATATCATCTTTAATTAACTATCACCTCTTTACCACTCCTTTCCCCCAAACAACTACCACCACCCAGAATATAAGTTCCAAGAGAGCAGAGATTTTGTCTGATGTGTTCACAGACAACTGCCTCCTCAGTGCATAGGACTGGACCCAATCCTTATTTCTTATAATAAGTGAAAGTATATTGCACAAATTATTCCTATGTTATTAGTGTGAAAGGAAAATACCCTGGGCCTCCAAAATTACTAAGCTGAAGGGAAAATTCAAGCTGGGGACTGGTCAAGGCAAATTGCCTCCCATTCTATTCAAAGTCATCCCTTTACTCACTGAGATAGATGCATATTCTTATTGCCTCCTTTGGAAAGGCTTATCAAAAACTCAAAAAATGCAACCATTTGTTTCTCACCTACCTGTGACCTGGGTGTCCCCTCTCTGTTTCAAGTTGTCCCTGCCTTTCTGGATGGAACCAATTTATGTGTTACATATATTGATTGATGTCTCATGTCACCCTAAAATGTATAAAACCAAGCTGTGTCCCAACCACCTTTGGCACATGTCATCAGGACTTGCTGGGGCTGTGTCAGGGATGTGCATCCTCAACCTTGGCAAAATAAACTTTCTAAATTAACTGAGATCTGTCTCAAATTTTCAGAGTTCACATTAATAAGAAGCATGTAGGCTACACCTTCATGAAGTCACACAACCACAGGGGCTGAACTGCATTCTGTGCCTGATGTGGGTTGCATCAATCTGGAAGAGAAAAGTATTCCTTTTTGTGATAGTCACAAAGTTACCCTACTTCCTAGCAGCCCCTATGCTGGAGACTCTCTGAGCTGAAGTGATTAGCTCAGTTTTGTAGCACTACAAACATTGGGCCAATGGAGCAAAACAAGTTCTGTCTGCCTCCAGTGATGCTCCTTCCATTATATTAAAATCTAAGTGTTTGCTTTTGTGTCAATGACTTGTACTCAATTCAGAGGTGTATAGTTGTGAAGATTATGGCAGTTCTCTTTGAGAAACAAATCAAAGCTATTAATTCTCCATACATACACACACACAAACACAAAGATAATTATGTATACAATTTTTAAGCATTCACAAGAGAACCTGAAGCAAAGATGAAGAATTCTCGCCTTTGTATAGCCATTGCTGTTGCCGGTTTGGGGCCAGTATGGACATTACATTAGAGTAGCTCCTTTTTCTGATACATAGATATGCTTTATATGTAATGTAGAATCTGCAAACACGTGTATTTTTCTCACCAGCTGCAGAAGTGTTGCAAGTCAGTGTTCTAGAGTTCTAGCACTCCCTTGTCCACTGATCAGGTTCCAGTACTGCTTCCCTCCCAAGATGAGCATGAAGTGCACTCGTCAATTATATTCATCAGCACATTGCCAGCTTTTAGGAGTCCCTCCTTTTGACTAAGAAGGCATGGATAGCCATGATGTCAGCATTCTGACAGTTGGTCCCAAATATAGATAAACAGTGTCGTTCATTAATTATAAAATGGAGATTATGCACTGGGTTCTTAGCTTTAAATCTCAGTAGAATTTTTTAGTATTTGTAAATAAAATCTGTTCATGAGTTGTATCATCTCTTAGAATTGAACTTTATATTTTTATACCTAGGAATCTAAATTAATACAATTGTAACAAACTTTTAAAAATTAGAAAACATTTATAAGCAGGGCTTGAGATCCTAAGAACTGATGTACTAATCTAATAATTGGTCAGGAGTACCTCTAACCAAGGAGCTTATTTTTGACCTAGAAGAAAATTAAGGATGTTTTCTATAGAACCTCATAGTTCTACTACCATTGAGAAATATGCTTTAAGTGGTAAGGATGTCACTAAGAAAATCTTTACTGCCAAAGGACAAAATTACAAGTTTACTTATCGATGCAATTGGCCTTTATTCACAGTTCATGAATTGGGGCAGTCTCTGTTCCACAAAATTGAATGAGAGCACCCACTTTACAATGGCAGAACTGTGGATTTTGTTAAGGTGGAAACAAGAAAACAGAACAATAGAAAAAAACTGATTAACTGATTGCTTAACATCAGGTTTGCTCAGGTTACTTTCTTTGTAAGGGTTAGAGTGGAGTGGACATCCTATTACACTGACTCAGTAGAATCCTCTATTTTTAGGAAAAGAAAATCCTCTGGAATCTTCTATTTTTAGGAAAAGAAAAAGTTCTGTTTTCGGATCTATCTGCTTCCTTCAAGTTTCAGTTTGATTTTGTGGCATATGGCCTGAGTGACTTCACTTTGGTTTGGTCTGGTCTGTTAAGGTCTATTGCAGGAGCTCAGTCCAAAACAATGGTCTTCCGCAATTTTTATTTAACATTACTTAACAATTCAGTGGAGATCTACCAGTTGAATTTTATGTAATGTCGTTGTGAAACTGTTTTTTTTTAAATGTAAAAAGAGAAGGACAGCAAGATTTTCTTGCATAACAAATTTGTGTTAGATTCAAGATAAAGTATTACTTTCACCGTGGCATTTCCTGGGTAGCTTCATTATACCCAGATGCAAAGACTGTGTCCTGGACAATAGTTACTTAATTTGCTTACATCTTGAATGGCTCATGGATTTTTCACCTCGTATTTAAATTTCCGAAAAGCAAAGTTGTAATGTGGTACATAAATGAAATGAGAATACGATATTTAGCAAGGTGTGTTCTTCTTACAACTGTAATGATAATATGTCTTCGCTCATTTGTTATATAAATCTTGATTGCATTTCCACTCTGAATATTGACACAGTGACTTGTATTTCAATGCATTCTTAAGCATTTAAAAAAAGGCAATTTAAAAACAAAAATCTGTTTTTGGTTCTTGAATAAAAAGCACCATAATTGTAATTAGGGACAACAGCTGATTTGGTTTTCTTATTAAAGTGATAGATAAATACTGTAACTAAATTGCTGGCTCTTAAATGAAGTATAATAATCACTATCAGCAGAAGAGTTTCTCTTATAGATATGAATACATTCTGCCCCATAAAACCAAAAATTAATTTTGCTTCTATCACTTTCTTAATTATTTATTATACAGAGCATATTAAAGCCATGCTCTATGAGATAAGAGTTTAACATTGCTTGCATTCTTTGGCCCCAAAGAATTCTCCTTTTCTACCAATGCATAATAACTCAGATAACAGAAAGTCAATTAATTAGAATATTAAGGAGAAGCCTAGGAGTTAATTGATTGAGAATGGCTGTTAGTTAGTCCCTGTACTTGGGTGGTGAGCAGCATGTAGCATCTAGAATTATTCTTTGTGGTTTTTTTTTTTTTTTTTGACAGGGGTATCACTCTGTTGCCCAGGCTGGAGTGCAGTGGTGCAATCTTGGCTCAGCACAACTTCCGCCTCCTGGGTTCAAGAGGTTCTCCTGCCTCAGCCTCCCAAGTAGCTGGGATTACAGGCACATGCCACCACATCCAGCTAATTTTTGTGTTTTTAGTAGAACGGGTTTTCACCATGTTGGCCAGGCTGGCTTATTCTTTGTTAATGTGCGGATTTTGTTTACTTTCTAATATGTAAAGTGGTAACTTCCTATATAAAGATGAAATAACCATAAGAACAATCTCCTCTGTTTTTAGTGTAATTCCTCACTAATTTAAAAGTGATATCCAAAAATGTAGTGCAATCACTGGTATGTAGACACTGTACCACAAAGTGCTTTGCATGCCTTGATTCTGATTGAGACCCCTTTTCCTATAACGGGCCTTTGGGAATATCATGGGGTCATTGATTTTCAGTTTGCTTTTACAGCAAAATTCCTCATGCTCACAAAGAGGGAATTGGGTTCTGTGCCCTTTGGTAATCTGATTTTTTTGTGTTTGGATTTGAAGGCAGGGGAATACATTGGAATGTACTTAGTTTCAATCAATATTTACTGCTTATTCAACATGATAAGGTAAGGGTTGGTCACAATTAAGCTGTAGGATGCTAGAATCTTCCCAAATTCTGATATATGAGCAACTGAAGGAAAAATGAGTAAAGGTATAATTAACCCCACATCTTAGAGTTTCTTGGTGGAGATCAAATGGGAACTAAGAAAACATCTGTGGTGTCATTGACTTTGCTTTCTCCAATGCCTACATTCTCTATACCTACATATATGCAGTCACAGCTTTCTGGGCAATGTGTAGCATACACATCATTCCAGATAGCAGACAACCTCAACAAAGAAATATAGCTGCAGAGAATAAATTTTGAACACTCCTGCAGCTGAAAAGATATTTATCACAGCGATACTCTGTTAGAGCACTGGAGATTCAAGTCAGATACACTCTGCTTATTTTCATCCCAGAAGGCAGAGCCCACTCAGAGCCTCCCAGCCCACAGCTGTTTCAGAGGACTACTTTTCTGTTTCTGAGTGCAGAGGTGGGGCCATCTGCACTGCTTGAGGTTTTCTTGTGGGCACCCTCAGTACTCTGCTTCAGGATTTTTAATTAACTGAAAGCTAGCTAAAGGAATGCTCAGTTATTGAAACTAGACAGTAGGAAAAAGAAAATCAAAGAAAATGCACATTTTAAAATTATTACTGGATGACTCCTGTTGTGCAATGATACCCTAGATACAGGCCCAATATTTTGAATCAGCCACTATAAGAACAACATCAATTGCATAAGGACAAAAACATTCGTTCTGTATTAAGAATCCGCATGTTCTCACTCATAGGTGGGAACTGAACAATGAGAACACATGGACACAGGAAGGGGAACATCACACACCGGGGCCTGTTGTGGGGTGGGGGGAGGGGGGAGGGATAGCATTAGGAGATATACCTAATGTTAAATGATGAGTTAATGGGTGCAGCACACCAACATGGCACATGTATACCTATGTAACTAACCTGCACGTTGTGTACATGTACCCTAAAACTTAAAGTGTAATAATAAAAAAAAAGAATGGGAGCAAATCATTATGTTTATAAAAAGTAGACCAATCATTGTGCTATAGGGTCTTATTCATAAAACATGCGTTTGATAATTTAAGGTAAAATGCTTTCACTATAATACAGTGCCCTGGAAAGTGGAATGCACCACATAGTTTACTTTTGATTTTGCTATAGATGTTTTTTCTAAGTAGTTCAATTAAAATAACTTTATCCACTTATGATTTAAGTTCATGTAAGTACAAATCCATGGATAGAATGGCATAATACAAACCTACATCTATATCCAAGCATCTTAGAAAGTATTTCACAATTCTGTTTCTTAATGAATTTGCCAGCTCTCCACTCTGCTCTGTGATCCACCTTCAGAATATTCTCTCCCTGTTCTCTCTCCCTGCACTTCTTAGTCTTCCTGCTTGTCTGGGATTTTGATGGTGGTCTTATGGATGAAACATCTGTTGTTTAAGTTTTCTTTCAACAGTAATAAGAGCTATTCAAAGGAGAGTTTGGATAAATATCTAATAAATAAGTTGAAGTATAATACTTATTTCTTATTAATCACAATGTTTTAATAATACAAATACTATTAATCACAACCTCTATCTTTTTCAGACTTCCTCCGTGAGTAAAATTGAAAAAATCTCTATGCCTAGTCTTATATTACCTCTGAGGTAGCCAAGGTGCATTTTCCTTCCATTCTAAAATAAAACAGAGAGAGAGAAGGAAAAGAAAGAAGGAAGGAAGTAAAGGTGGGAGGGAGGGAGGAAAGAAGGAAGGAAGGAAGGAAGAAAAGAAGGAAGGAAGTTAGGGTGGGAGGGAGGGAGAGAGGGAGGAACATCCGGAGGGAGGGACATCAGGAGGGAGAGAAAAATGGAGAATTACTGTCAGATTTACTTTGTGTAAATAATCCACAATGTTGATAAGGAAAGATTTCATTAAAACATAGGATTTGGAGTCCAAAAATTTGAATCAGTAGCCTTGGCTCATATATGTGCCTAGAATTGAGCAGTATATACTGAACTTAGTAATCAACTAAATCACTATTTTTTCATAGATTTTTTTTTCTTGAACTGCAACTTCAAACCTGTATGATAACCTTACCTTTCAAAAGATTTATTAGGTACTTTCGTTTGCATTTAATGTTGTTCTCTAACACTTACCATCACCTTTACCACTAAAACCACTTCCCCTATGACTACTATAGGTCTCATTTGCATCACTAATGAGGTGAGTCTACCAGCAATCAGCATTGAAAATGTTGGCGATGTTCCCGTCTCCCACTGCCACCTACATGACATTGCTGCAATCCTTGCTTTATAGTACTACTTGAGTATATACATTATTGCCTATTTCCACTGCCCTCAGCCCAATGCATGAACCTCATCCCTCATGAAAATAGAAATTATAATATTATAATAGTTTTCCACAATGTGTTTATATCTCCAGTTTCTTCTGGGCATATAATAGCCAATGTGTTTTCATTTCTAAGATTTTTTTTTTTTAACTTGTGGCCTTCCCATACCCTAGTATGCATAGGCTAGTGAATGATTTTCCTTCTCCTACTCTACAGATATATGTCACAGCTAGAAAAAAGGAGAATGAAAGTAATTGTTTTGTTTTATTTTTCCAAAACAGACTGTAGAAATTAATGGCAGAAACAATATAATTTTTAAAATTTTGATTTATCAATTTCAGAAGAAAGCCTATCTTCTCCCTTCAAAATGATTAATATTCTATGGCCTGGGAGAAGGGCATGTTGAAGAAAGGGGGATGAATGATACAGGTTAGTGTGGGGCCTGGATGAAAGGCCAGGAATGTATGCTGTGAGGTAGACATCACATTTTAATTTATTTGCCAAGTGGATACCAATTATTTAAGCATCATTTATTAATGAATCCATGCTTTTCTCAGTAAACTTTAACACTAGTTTGGCAGCTTTATAAATGAATTTTCCATATAGTTATGGCTCTTTCAAGGGCTCTTATTCTATAGGTTTGGCTTAAGTGTTAATCTCATGCTCCATTAATACTTTGTGCTCTTTGATAAGACAAGGCTTTCTACCTGGTTAATTTTCTTAACAATTCTTTGTTCCTTGCTCTCTGCTATAAATTATAGAGTGAATTTGTTGATTTTATGAAAACAAGCAAACATAAGGATCAATTTAGATTGACTGATATAACATTAAAATGTATAGATTCTTCTGGGAGCATATTATATCTATTTATTTAAATTTTCTTTCATTTTTATTAATAAAGTGTTATACTTTTGTCCATTTCAGTCTTGCATCTTAGATTTATTTCTGGAACTTTGTATATTTTATTCAAATTCACATTATTAAATTAAAAGCCTTAAAATTATATTTTCTAGCTATTTATTCTATTGAATGTGCAATAGCTTTTTGTGTGTATATATACATATATTTCATATCATGTAACTTTGCTGAACTTTTACTAGTTATCGTATTTGATCTGCAGATTCCAATGTTTGCCATTATGATTATTCACAAATATTCCAGTCACTGGGACCATCTGGAGGGCTGCATTTTCTCACCCATTTGAAGTTAGTCTTATTCCTGACTTGCTTTAGTCAGTGAAATAAATGTGAGTGGAAATTACACTTGTCACTTCTGGGTGGAAAAATGTAATTGCTGGTGATCAATTTTAATTTTCATTCTCACTCTCAAGATAATGATGAAATCATGTGTCTCAATTGGGCCACCATCATCTGTGGTCCTTGAGAGAATTCAGTAAGGAATTCCTTATTCACTTTTGTTAGAATGTAGTGTGAACAGAAGATAGGTTTTTACTATTTTAAATTTCTGGAATTTAATGTGTCTTCGTCATCACAGGATAATGTAACCCATTTAAACTAATACCATTCAGCTGAAATTTTACATACACAATTGTGACTAAAGGGAAATATCAATTTAATGTCTTCCTTTTCTATAGTCATATTTCTATTGATTTTTCTTGCCATAAAGCAACAGCCAAGTCCTCTAATATGTTAGTAACTAAGTGAGGGTATAAGAAGTGTGTTTGTCATACTTCTAATTATAAAGAAAACACTTTACCTTTTAGTATGAGGTTTTCCTTGGGCAATTTTGTAGATACCTCTTATCAGATGAGAACTTTTCCTCTTTCACTTCAAATTTGCTAAAAAGGAGTTTAGGATTTTTAAAAAATCATCAGTTGGGTTGTTGAATTCTATCAAATGCCTTTTCTATATCTACTGACTTGAAGAATAATTTTTCTCTATTAATCCTTTAATGTGGTAAATTATATTATTTTATTTTTAATATTAAATCAAATTTATATTTATCAGCTTAACTCAAATTTAGCATCTTTTAAAATGTACTGCCAGTTTCCGTTCATTAACATTTTCCTTATAATTTTGACATTTATGTTTCTGATCAAGATTGGACTGTAATTTTTTTTCCTTTCTTTTTCTTGAAAGGTTCAGGTATCAAGATTGAAAAAGGTTCAGGTATCAAGATTGATAATGGAAAGTATTCCCTCTTTGTCTAATTCTGCAGAAGTATATTGATTGAGTTATGTGTTCCATGTTTATGTAATTTATAAATGAATAAATATTTACATATTGGGGAGTATACTTAATTTTTTAATGATGAATAGATGTCGAAACAGTTTGGGGATTATATAGATATATGATCTATATATATGGTGTGTGTATATATATCATCTATATGGTGTGTGTGCATATAATCTATAATATGATGTATATGTATATAATCTATAATATGATGTGTATGTATATGATCTATAAATATGGTGTGTATGTATATGATCTATAAATATGGTGTATGTATATATAGATCTATAATATGGTGTGTATGCCTATGATCTATAAATATGGTGTTTGTATATATAATCTATAAATATGATGTGTATGTATATGATCTATAAATATGGTGTGTGTGTATATTATCTATAAATATGGTGTATATATATGATCTATATGTATGATGTATATGTATGTGATCTATAAATATGGTGTGTATGTATATGATCTATATATGGTGTGTGTATATACAATATCTATAAATGATATGTATATATATCATCTATATATAGTGTGTATATAGATAATAATATATATGGTGTGTATATAGATGATCTATATATGTTATACACATGATCTATATGTGTTATATAAGATCTATAGATGTTATATATGATCTACACATGATATAAATATGATCTATATATGGAATTTATGGACTCTATATATATGGTATAGATTCTCTAGTTTCTAATTGAGGCTCTGTAGAGTTCAAACTTAGGCCCTTGTTGCAAATCTTGAGCCTAAGAAAAAATGCTGCTCTTGATTTTTATTAGCTATATTTCTTCTTTTTTCATAAATTTATAAAATTTATATTTTAAATTCATAACAGAACTTTTATGGTCTGTGTTAAATCTTATCCTTTTCCCTATAAATTATTTTAGGCTCAAAATGGTTGAGTTAGTTCTCTAAGGTCATATGAACAAGGATTCATCCTGTAAATTCTGTCGTTTTAGAAATTATTTCTGGTTCCTCTATCCACTTTCCAAGGGCAAGAAGGCATCCCACCCCAGCACTGTTACAACACACTAAATTAAACTCATCCCCACTCACAATACATGACCACCTCAGAAAACATATAATATTTATTAAAGTTCGTTGTTTATGTGTGTAGAATATACAAGTCATGTTCTACACACAGAATAAATAGTTGTGGATTAGATACACTATTGAATGAGTATCTTCCATTAGATTGTGTACTTCCTGAAGACAGATTTAACACACAAAAAGATACTCAATAAATGAATATTAAATTTAGAAATGCATGGAATAAGCCAGTTTAAAACAAACCCAGTGATTTTTTTCCTGCTCTATTTTGCTACTTTGTAGACAATATAAATTTGTAAAAATAGATATATTAAACAATTTGTAATGTTTTTCTGAAATGAAACTAATTATGCAGAAGAAATTAATTTAAAAAATTCCTAAGGAGACTTTTCTCTGAAAATAGCCTGTTTTAAAGCACTGCCTTAGGGATTGCAACACTAAATGCTCACAATAAAATGCAGGACAATGTAGCATCTGTGTATTTCTCACAGAATCAAAAGAGTCACCTTATTGTATGTGTGTGTGTATGGATGGATAGATAAATAATTTAAAGAATTTTCAAAATATAATCAAAAGTGACATGTGGTTCCATAGTTAGGGACCATGAGATATGCAAAAAACAAAAGTTTATTTTTTCTTTAATTTAGCATTAATAAATTAAGAACACAACCAAACATATTATATTTTAAAGTTAAGCCTTTAAGTAATTAGAGATTATAATATACTTTTTGAAATTTATCTATCCATGCATTTTCGGAATTCCTATTATGTTGTAAGGATTCAAATGTAATTGAGATGGCACTCCAAAATTTGTTAATTCGCACTTTACAGAAGACACTAATGCCAACAAATTTCCTGTATCTGGTTGTGATCCTTCCACTTATCACCAAGTTATTAGTCAAATCATGTAGAGATTTTCTAGGGAAGTGGGAGCATTATGTGTCCAGACTCAGTGTCAGAAGAACCCTTGGGAAGTTGGAGACAAAATATGATGCAGTGATATTTGAACTTCTTTGTATTCTAAGTTGAGGAGTTTATATTTTATTCAAGAAGTGATAGAAGTGGCAAGAATAATATCAATTTATATTGTTAATTATATGATTTTGGTAGAGCATATAGTTAAGAGAGGCAGTATTGGGCAATGGATAAGAACGTGAACTCTTCAATCAGATTTCATGATACATACTCAATTCAAATACTTATACACTCCATCACCCTGAGCAAGTTTCACATCTCAATTTCCTCATCTCCAAACAAGGACAACTACTCCCTTTGTTGGTTTTGGAGACTGGATGAGTTAACATATGTATAGGATTTACAATGCCGGACATTTTGAAGCAATGTATGATTGTTAGCTTTATCATTACTATTTTACTATTTTTGTTGTTACTACTGAAGGCATAATATTTAAATTGAATTAACAGTAAGCTGCAGAGTTGTGGAGGAGTAAATGGAGAAGCAAAATTTTATCTTAAGAAAAAATTGCTTGGAAAACTAAGCAGATATGTTCATTATATTAACTCCTTGTCTTTTTTTTCCCAAGTCATCAAATTGGTTCCAGACATAACTCTTCTTAAAGAAAAATGTTGGAAAAAATGTGACTGGAATAGGAAGTCTGGAATTTGGGTTATTAATATTTGGAATAAACAAAAAATATGACATTACAGTACCAACTTCTCCTGAGAAGTTCTTTTATTTCCTCTTATCAAAGAGATATGAGAATTATATTATAAGAGGAGAATATTATTGAAGGAAGATTATTTGGAAAATTAGCATAGTAAAATATTTGTGAAAGGCTCTCTCTCTGTTTCTCAGGCGGCTTTGATCTTAATTAGTATGCAACTCCCTTGCGATGACAGGCACCACATTCCTTCGAAGAGTCCAAAAAGAGTTGCTGTCAAATCTTACATCATACATCATTGTTGGTGGTGAGAGCATCATGGGCTAAATCGTTCTAAGTATGCAAAACAACCAGATTCCTTTTCTGTAAGATCATTCCACAGCACTGTGGAACATGGACTGGAATTAGTAGACATTGAGACAGAGTAATCCAGATAAGATGTACAATTGTCTAAGGCAGGAGGTGGTAAAGTTATGGATCATATCAGTAGAGAGGAAGAAACACCTGAGGAGAGTCCATGTGCTGGGTTGTTGACTACATGTGAAAGATAAGGGAAGTATACTGCATAGATGTTGACAGTGTTATTTTTTCTTGAGAGTTCAGAGGTTGGGGGTGTTACCTGGGTTAAGAATATTAGATGAGTATTTGACATTTTAAGTTTATGTTGTCTTCAGCTGGAACTATTTATATTTAACTGGAAATACATTAGAGTTTCAGAAAATAAATAGTGTATGGAAGTTTCATAAACTTGGAGCCAAATGTATAAATGGATCAAACTGTCCAGAGAAAAAACTCACAGAATGACAAAAGAAAGAGGGGAAGAATGATAGCAACCTGGAAAACTTCAATGTTCAAAGGGAAGATGAAAAAGGTAATGAGAAAAACAGTAATGCAGATCTTCCACTAATTCCATCTTCCTTCATCCTTCCCTTATATACTGGTGCTCACAGAGTTCCATGCTCAATTCACTGTTCTTTGACATGTACACCTACCTCTTAAGCTCAGAGGCAAATGACCAACAGCCTACTAGACATTTCCACTTTAATACTTCACAGGCAATATAAACCTCCAGTTTCTTAAAAGGAGCTCATCACTTTACCCTATTAAATCAGATATGCCTTTTATGTCTTCTCTTTTAGTAAAGGGCACCAGCATTCACCCAGAGGCTCAAGTCTAAACAAAGCTCTGGATCTTTCTAGGAGATTTTCACTTGCTCATTTTTCACCTCTAATTAGGTTCACTGCATCCTGGAAATTTTAAACCTATTAGAAGATTCAAATCCAACCTTCCTCATAATTACCACAATCACTTTCTCTTGAGTTAGGCCTTCGTATTTTGTTAACCTGGTTGCTGAATGACTTCTTAGTTGATTGTTCTCCAGCTTCACCTCCCTCTCCTTGCTCCTGTGATTGATCTGTAAATAAAGATTTGTTTGTATTATTGCCCTGCATGAAACTCAGTAACAAATTCTCATTGATACAATTCAAATTCTTTGGAATTGATCATAATAATGTTTTAAGATTTGGGCCTTGGCTGCCTATTGAGCTTCATCTAAATATGAAATCCCTAATTTATACCATGCTGGCTTGGATTTCAGATTGATCTGATGTAACCAACCATGTATATGTCTTTGATTACTTGAAATGTCTAAATCAGTGGTCAGTGAACTTCAAATTTTAGCCTGCAGGCCAAATCCAGGCTGCCACTGGCTTCCATAAATAAGAATTTTTTTTTTTGTAATACAGCCACAGCCTCTTCATTTACATATTATCTGTGACTGCTTTCACACTATATGGCAAATTGAAAAATTGTGATAGACACCATTTGGCCCCCAAATCCTATGATAATTACTTTCTGGCCCTGTACTGAAATTGCATCCCTACCTCTTGTCTAAATCAATGCTATAAATACTAGAGAAACTTGATCCATAACAGGATTTTAGAAGGCAGGAAATGTTGTTTTTATAGGGTGCTACTCCTCAACTTTATAAAGTCCATTAAAAAAATTCAAGACAAAAATCCAAGTCCAAGGAAAAAAATGCTTTAATTGGTATTTATTAAAGGCATACACTTACTCTGTTGAGCTCCATAGTGGAGAATTTTCAGTGAAACGATGTAACAGAGACATTGTGCACCACATTACCTTCTTAAAAGCATCACAGTCTACAGAATCTGACTAAGGTGCACATTATTCTGTTGTGACCCACCCACACAGCTTTAGAAATATCAGGCAAATCAGAAACATACGTATCGATTTTCATTTGGGAGTTTTCTACTCTGATTAATTAAAGAAGTGCAGAGCACTAAATTATGCTATCCTCACAAGGTACTTATTTGTTGATTCATTAAGCAAATATTTACGGGTGGCTGCTGTGTGTGAATCAGGCACTGTTCTGGACTGATTCTGAATGAATCAGGCCCTAAATCTAGCAGCCTTTAAGAAGTTAGTATTAAATATCTCCTGCTATGCTGTGCCTCTTGGGGAGAGCTCAGATGGCTCAGAAATTAGTTGAGAAATTTAAAAATACCTTTTGCTAAAATCTACTAGCCCACATATTCTATAAATTAAAAGTCTATTTGTTTCTTACTTTTAAATTACAAATATACCTTTGAAAGAATTAAGATTAAAATTGAATCACAACCTAGAGAGTTTTGATTCAATCAAGCAATTATATCTCAGCTAGTCACTTGGAAATACTAGTGATTTCACAATGCCAGTGTGAAGATTAGCCACATAAAATAAACTCAAGGAAGCATAAAAGAACTAAACAGAAATGTATGAAGAGTATAATACCTAAAATTCATTTTAAAAACAAAAAGATGAGGTACATCTGAGGAATGAATTAGCAAGCTATAAGATCAGATTTGAAAAATAAATTTACCCTCAATAAAAAAGGAAAAAATAAAGAAATAGCAAAACATAGCTAAGATATAAAGAAGCTATAAATAATAATGCTGGCATGCAGCTGGTTCTAGAAAGAGAGAAAAATAAAAGGAACAAACACTTGAGTAAATAATGGAGATACATTTTCTATAATTTAAAAAAAGATGATATACCACAATTTGAAAGTGCATAGGAAGTGCCAACGAGGAGAGACACTTAGACATAATAATGAGATATACTAATACTGTAGACACCAAGAAAATTTCTGAAGTTTAGAGACATTATAGATCATATTCAAAGGCAAAGATATTTTTTAAGATTATGCTACATGTAACATGTAACATAGTCTTCAAAGTGTTGAAGGACCCTAAATGGTTACTTAAAAATACTGTTATATTAAATTAGTCTCAGTCACGCAAGTCCTCAGAAATTTTTGTCTACATCACTGACAAAGGATTAGTATAAAAATGCATAAAATCTCTAACAAATAAAAAACCCAATAACCTAATTTTAAAATAAGTGACAAAAATAAATATTTTATAGGGAAGAGCACATTAAGCAGAAAACAAACAAGATATGCCCAATATCACTTTTATTCAGGGAATTGCAAATCAATATTTCAATAAGAGAGCATTATAAGGCTATGCAATTAGAAAAAATAGATAAAATTAAAAAATTTAACAATGTTAACAGGATGTAAAATTACATAGTTTATTATACATAGTTTCTAGGGATATAAATTTGTGCAACCACTTTGGATGATAATTTTAATTGATCTCTTATGTTTGACAATTTGCACATCCATAGACACAGAAATTTCATGTTGAAGTAAATACCAAAGAGAAAAACTTGCACATGTGCGAAAAGAGATGTGTACAGGAATGTTCTCAGAATCACTGTTCACAATACTAACAGCTTAGAAACAACACAAGCATTCCTAAATGGGAGAGTCAAAGAGTGATGTGGTAGTTTTCTATTGCTGCTGCTACAAATTACTACAGACTTTGTGAGTTGAAACAATACAGATTTATTATTTTACTGTTCTAGGGGTTCAGAAGTCTGAGATAGTATCACTGTGTTAAAATCAAGGTATCAGCAGGGCTGTGTTTTCAGAGATAAATCCTTTTTTAATTTTTTTGCTTTTTCAGCTTCTAGAAGTTTTCTATATTTTTTGATTCATTGCTCCCTTCCATATTAAAAGCCAGCAATGCCTAGTAGAGTCTTTCTCACATAGAATTACTCTGAAATGCTTCCTCTAGCCTCCCTCTTCCACTTGAAAGAATGCTTATGATTACATAGGGCTCATCCTGATAATCCAGGGTAATCTCCATATCTACCCCCACCAATTCCATATACAACCTTAATTCTCCTTTGCCATGTAATTTAACCCATTCCCACATTCTGAGTATTAAGACCAGAACATCTTTCGTTTCCATAATCCTACCTCCCACAGTATGCAACCATCAAAACAAATAAACAGCAGTGATGTGGCATCATCCAGATGAACCCTAGCAAGTAAGTGGAAATAGTCATCCTCAAAAGATTATACATATCATGATCTCCTTCTTATAAAGTAAGAGAAAAGTTTAAAAATTTATATACTTTACAAATGAACAATTCTAGAAATGATAGGACCTATAGATGTGTTGTAGAAAGTGGTGAGTGGGGAGTGGAGACTGGGATGAGGGAGGTGAAATTTTGGAACACCTACAGTGGTGCCCCAGGTGTATCTTAGCTTGTAAGGAAACAGGTGTCTTGCTCCATCTGATAATTTCTAGCAGTGTGGATTTTAAATCCGCTGATGATTAGTGATATGAAAAATTTTCTACATCCCTCAAAAAATTTAAATCAGCATGTTTTTAAGTTAAAATACATATTTTTACTTTATATATGAAAGTCAATATGTTCAATAATTAATAGAAAAAATGGATTGATGAATTTGAAACGCTTCTTTAGGTTTTCAGAAATGAACCATTAGCATCATCTTCCCAAGTGCTTACATCACACTTTGGTGTATTTTTCACTTACACATCTACTGCAGAGATTAATGTGATTTAGACCTGAGTGAAGTTATAGACTAGATTATAATTGACCTTTATTTGTAATATAGTGCTTTCACTTTGGACAATGATACACAGGGGAATATTTCCACATTGTGGTGTAAGAGGCAGGGCTACATGAAGCTATGTGCTAACCCTCTCGTCAGACTATCATGATGTTCCATCTATACTAATTAGAATTACAAAAGCTGAGCAGGAAATCATTCATATGTAGAAGAAGCAGGATCTGTTTTTCACAGAGTGGATGTATTAACTCAATTTACTGGTCACTTGAGAGACATGGGCACCCCAAATTATTTTATAGTGCTTTGCATTCATATCATATATCATGCCTTGCAGTGTACTCTCAGATCCATTATCTTATTAAGAGTTTCTTCTGATCCTGTACAATGGGTTGAAAAAGCATTATTAGTTCCATTATACAGATGAATGCTGAGATATGACAAAATTAAATACCTCATTTGAGTTTAAACCTCATCATCATCTAATGGTAGAACCCATACCAAAATTTAAGTCTTCTGAATCCCAGCTATATAAGTAAGGTTGTTGCTATAAATGCCAAAATATATAATAGTTCAATATAGCAGAAGTTTATTTATCATTCAAATAAAGTCTAAAGTATGTGCTCATAATTGATGTGCAATTTTCTCCAAGTGTGATTCGAACACATAGATTTTACCAGCAGCTTCCATAGTCACAGTCTTTGCCTGCATTAAGCCGCGTAAAAAGAAAGAATGTGGGTGTTTTTATAGGCCAGGCTCAGAAGTGGCATAATTTCTTCTCACATTACATTAGTAAAACTCAGTCTAATGTCAAGAAAGACTGGGAAATGTCATCTAGTTGTGTCCCCAGGGGAAGAAACAGTTCACAAGTTCAGTGAACAAGGCTGTTCCCACCACACTAGCAAAGCATTATTCCCATATAACATGTTGCCAAGTAGGTACATCCATATCTATAGATATATTTATATCTAAATCCCCCTCCAAAGTCAGGAAACACTGATGATTGAGAAGTATTTTCTCTGTAACAGGTCAAATGACCATGTTCAATGAGTGTTACGAATGTGTTTGTTGACGCAGATCGAAGAGGAGGTTTTGAATAAGGAAACAAAGAAAATTCATGCCAACCTTACTGCAGTGGACTGAATGTATATGCTCTCCCAAATTTTACGTGCTAAAATACTAGCCCCCAGTATAATGTTATTAAGAGGTAGGGAACTTGAGAGGCAATTAGGTTAGAAGGGCAAAGCTCTTATAAATGTGATTAGTGTCCTGATAAAAAAGACTCCAGAGAGATGCCTCACCCTTTCTGCCATGTCAGGTTACAGTGAGAAGAGAGCCAGCTATGAAGAAGTGGGACCTGCATCAGACACCACATCTGCCTGCACCTCGAACTTGGACTTTTCAGCCTCCATAACTGTGTGAAAAAAAAATTCTGTTGTTTGTAAGCCATCCCAACTATGATAATTCGTTATAGCAGCCTGAACAAACTAAGGCACTAGCCATGGTTTGCATTGCAATGGCCACCTGAACAAAGATAAACATAGCACACACACCAATTTTTCAGGTGCCACAAATTAGTAAAAGTTAGTTAATGTGAAATATCTGGAAATGGAAAAGACTTCCTTATGATATTGTATTTAATAACCGTGTTTATTTTTATTAAATGTATTTTATGTACCAAGTAGAGTCCAGTAGTAAGCAGATTAAAATATATTATCTCCTGAGAGAGGTAAGTAGAGTATATTACTGTTATTTATGGTAGTTATGTTTTATAATGTTGTCATGAGTTATCAAACACTGAACCAATGCTCCTAGGGAAAATCCAGGGTTAGGTTCCTATGAGTCTCTGGTTATAACACTTTTATTAACCAATAAATACATAACCTTGTCTTATAAACATTTCTGTTTAAAGACATCTTATTTAATGTAGAATATGGATTAATTAACATTGAATTCACAGCAAATAGCAGTATAACTCACATTGGAATAAAGCTTATCTAACACATATATTTTCTGCATAAGGAATATCACAGCCGTCTTGTGCTTAAGAATACTAGATAGCACTTCAGCACTATGATTGGGGACCATTTTTAATTGGTGAAGACAGCAACAAATAACACAAAAATACGTACATCATGGCACTAAATATATGATGAAAACTACAGTCATTTGTAGTAGAAGAGCTGAAACAAGAAGGCAGAGAGTTGTCTTGTTTGACCCTCAGCTGGGGATGTACACATTGAGCAAGTCAAAGTTTTTGTTGCTCTGTGCATGACCACAAATGAACATGGAAGTACCAGGAGTATCAATTTTGCGGTTGCAGATAAGTTTTAGTGAGTAAGCAAATTCAAAATATAGAACTGGTGAATAAGGAGGATCAACTGTTCTGTTTTTATACCCATTTTACAAATGCAGAAATTGAGGCTTAGAGAGGTCAAGTCACTTGCTAAAGTTGTATTATTGGTAAGCGGTCTGCTTAGCTCTTGAGGCTGTGAGTTTAATCAGAATGCTATTTCCTCATGGTCCCATAGGTAGGTTCAGGAACCAATGGCCTTCTATATGGGATCCCACTTGGGATATTTTAAAATGGAACCACTAAGCCAATTGACTTTTAGAATTCCTTGAAATCTTAAAATTCGGTTGTTTCAAGAGTGCTTCTCTTATTTGTGTAAATTAGAGTACATTTGTGGCTAAAATTTTAACAATTTTCCTAACATGATAGCATATTTTTCTATAAGCTCTCAATATTTTAGCTAGACTTCATTATGACTTATTTCTTTTGTAATATTTATTTACTTTTCACTATAACGTATAAACAGTAAGTTTGAACTATTTTACTAAGCCTCTTTTACAAAAATCTATACCAGGAATTTCTCTGGATTTTGTTGCTATCATTTACTGAGAACCACAGATTCTATGGTTTGCTTTTCATTCATAGCACATATCTCTAGTGACCCTCTGGGAGCCATGCACAATCACATAGTTAGGAATTACAAATACTAAGTTGATCTCTTTTTTTGGAACTCAATTTGACCTCAGCCCTCAAATATAGGTTTTCAAATTCTTCATTAGATATGACTTTCTGAAACATATTTTCAGACTTTAAGTACTCATATGAACTACCATATTTCTAATCAGATAAACCCTCTTTCCACTAACCTGTCTACAAACTTTCTTACTGACGAAATTATAACTTCGAAGGGAATTTCTTGAGTCAGGGAAGGAGGGACAGGAATCGAATAGAAAAATGACACATCTCAAATAAATATTTACTATACATTTTATACACAAACCTTCCAAATTCCTGCTTCTCCATAGTTATAGCAGTAGGAACTTGGGGAAATTTTTTTGATAGAGTGGGCTCTGCCATGCAATGTAGGGGAAACCAAAAAGGACTTGCTTGTACAAGGTATAAATGTGTCCTCTTTGGCACATTTTTGAAACAATATAATTAGAATTTTTTCCAGTGCAATAACCTGGCTCAATTTGATATTTTTATATGATAAAATCACTATCTTTTCTGATTCTCTGCCAGAATATTTTTTGGAAGAAATATATGGGTGACCTTTAGAACAAGTTTGCCCCAGTTAAATTATTTCATTGTTCTTGACTTTTCTTAAGCCATGCTTGAATGAATGAATATTTCATGAACAGCTGTAGCCACAATTATCTATAGTACAGGGGCAACGTATACAGAAAATAATACAGCAATCTGTGATGCTTTTAACCTCTTCACAAATTTGATTAAATCAGTGGATTGGATGAAGAACCCATGTACCTTTTCTTGTAAAATCAAAGGTCTGATCAAATCTCCTGCCACTGGCAGAGGTCATGCACAGGAATCTGTTCTCCAACCTCGGTTTCTGAGAGTATAACAGACATCAGTGCATGTACTCAACCCACTCATCATTCTACACTGCAGAGTGTTGTACAGATCTCAGCTGCCCTTGCCTGTCTTTTTGCCCATTACTTTCCCAGACAGCCACCTCTTTAAGGGCTATCTCAGTTTTTTAACCTGCCATAACAGCACAGAAGCCTAAGTGCCATCAACCATCCTTGGGGGCAAAACATGATGCTCACTGGAACAGACTACAGTCTGGCTTCTGAGATGCTGCATTCTTATCACCCTTATTGTCTAGTCAAGTAAACTTTTAGAGGCTTTTTGATTGAATACTTTCTTCAAATGGAATTTTTCATGGAAATCTACTATGTAAAACAGATAGGAGGTACTTGTGCAAAATAGAGTAGATAGAACCCAGTGTGGAACACCCAGATTTCCCTTGTTCAGCTACAACCTTGCACGTGGTACCTGACACATTTCCATAGGCTCGCAGGACTTTACGGCATGTGGCTTAGATGCATTGGCCTACTCCAGAGACTTGGGCTTGAGCATTTTTTCCTCCTTTTATCTTTAAATTCTCAGGCACTCTTCCTGATGTCCCAGACTTCTCTTCAGGCCAAGATCTAATGTGGATCCCTAATAACTTGGATAGAGTTTCCAGGCTTCTTGCATGGCCCTTCCCAATATGGCAGTATGCCACCAGGGCCTTACAGCTGACTCCTCCTTTATGTTCTTATTGTTTAACCCAGCTCATGTTCAATACGACATATACTGGGCTGAGCTGAGTTATATGTGTAACAAGATCTGATTCCCTTCGGTCCTTCTTCAATCCTTTGGGTTGTGGACCAGGGCCTCGCATTGTGAATTTAAAATCACACAGAACTATAATGCAATCTTAAATGTCCTGCCACCAGCCCCCTCTCTACCTCATTAGACCTTGTAGGTTACTCATGTTGTTTTGCTTTTATTTGATCCCTCCAGCTTGAACTCCACCAAAGGACACATTAGCTTCAAATGGATAGAAATAACCAATATATGTGAAGACAAAGATATGTAAATCAGACATAGTCTAAGCCTTGAGAACACTGCCTGAGACTACCCTTAAACCTTCATTCTCCACCATAGTTTCACTTTGATTAGGATACGATACTCTTTGCACCTGACCCAGAAGTTGTTTTAGCAATTCCTTAGGCCCCTTGCTCATGAAGTACTATTAAGTATTTTGTCACTGGCTACTGAAGTATGTGTCTAGGTGGTAGAACCCCTTTTGGGCTGCATTCTGCTTCATGAAATGGCATAACGGGCACTAATTTTACACAGTATGTCTGTTCATGTGGAGATGTTGTGACAAACCATACAACCTGGACAAGGCTACTTGATGTTGCAGGTGACCTCCCAGGAGATTGAGCTGCCTCTGGCTCTGCCCCATAACCAGAGGACTGAGAAGAATTAGATCTTGGTACACATATAATTCAGCTTTGCCCAATGATACTCTAATGTATGACACGGATAAACAGCGAAAAAAACAAGGAATAAAAAGGTGTCAGCTCTGGGGCCCTGGTGACATAGTTCCACACTGGGCTTAAGCAGTTGTGTTGAGGATACAGTAGGTATACGAAGGCAATTTATGTCCTGGTGAGATAACAATGGTGGGTCACTTGAGAGTATTCCTGGTACTCTACCCTCATTTCAGAAACTCTCTTAAACTTTATAATATAGAAGAAGGCTGTCTACCTTAATTATACACACACACATACACATACATACAGGTGCACCTGTTTGTCTCTGAATAATATATTTACCTAATTAGTTAACATTTGGCATTTGCTATAGGTATTATGTTGAACACTGCTTTTTGTTCTGAACATTTGACCTTGAGGTTCAATCACTTTAACACCACTCTTATTATTATTCATGAGATGCATTCAGGGTGAGTTTTTACTGAAAAATTGTTTTGGGGTCTGATTGTGATGCAAAAACTCAGTTGACTACCCTCTAGTTCTGATGGCTTTGTCTTAGCTCTGAGAACAGTAGCTGTTGATATTATGGCAGTTAAAGAAACAGAAATTCCAGTAGTTGGGGTATGAAAAGAAACCCAGTTTTTCCATTGACGGCAACCCAATCAATGATGCATGACTTTAGAACCAAGAGTGAAAGGAGGACAGCCATAGAAGCATTTCTACCACCAGATGGTGTTTGTCTGCTTCTGTGTACTAATTGCTATCAATAATTAAACACAGGTCTCTGATTCATATGCAGAGAGGCAGTGATTCTTAAATTAAACATTTTAGAGTCATTATAGTACATTTTATAGGTTCAGCTAAACACAGCACTCTGGCTGATTATGATTAAACATACTGATACTAAACTACGTATTGATCCCATAAATATCAAGACATACAGAGAAGCAATGAGAAGAATGCTTATAACTAGAAGCATTTAAATTTTAGATGATAATAGGGGAAGTCGTTAATTAAACATCAGGCAGAGGTTTGGGTTCTCCCAGTTGACTTTCTTCACATAGGAAATGTTTTATTTTTCCATCCATAATACTAAACACTAATTATAAATTGTATCTAATTTTCCAAAGTATATAATTATCAATAGTAGATTCAAATATCTTGAAAAATGAAAAAAATAAATAATTTGGGTTTCTCAGTATTTTCTTAGAACTTTAAACATGGTAACAACTTAAAATTGTTTTTACTTTCTTGAATGCTTATCAATAAAAGAGGCAGATAAACTGCTTTGCATTCATCAAATACAGAAACTGAAAGTTATTTTGAAAAGGACATAACATTGATTTTTTTTAATTGTGGTTCAGACTGGCCACTACCATGCTATATGACCTTGTATCAAAATTCTTAACTAAACTGAGTATTTGTGCCTTCACCTAGATTTTTAAAAGGAGGGTTTAAAGATCTCTGAGGTCTCTAACAGCTATAAAATTATTTGGTTCTCTTACACTATTAAAGTCCACAGCTATTTGAGAGGAAGCTGCATTAGTACAAAGGGAAACATATTGCTCATAGAATCTACAGGTTACACTTGATGATTGACTCATTTCCAGTCATTTCATCTGCAGATGCATTGACTGTTACAGACACTTTCACATTCTGCATCATCATCCTCAGTTACAGCCATCAGATGATGCAACATGTAAAGGACTATCTCTCAATTATGAGTCATGAATTTAAAGGTGCGTGAGGAGACAATAAATAATGAAACATTTGTATTAAAAGAAAAAGGGTACTCTTCTTTTAAAAATACATAAATGGATTATTATTCTTATTGCAAATTTGCTAACTGCTTTGAAACATATTGTGCCTTGATGTTACCACATTGATTAAAAAATGTTGGGAAATTACAGTGTGTGAGATGCATCAAGAACAGACAATCCCTTCTTAGAGCTTTTATCTTCAAGGAGTTCCAAACATTTTGCAGTAGATTTTTCAATTAAAGAATGAATGTTTGATTAATTTCTCTTATTTCTCACTTTGGTTTGCTACCAGAATGCCTGTGCCAGATTAGAGACAAGTTCAACAGCAGAGTAACACAGCACATGATTTCAACAAGGTCAAAGGATTAACAAAAATGAATGCAGTTGTAATATCAACTCAATTTACTCAGTTTTATCAGGTTTCTACAGTATGGCCTCAGGGGACTTATCAATTCCTTCAACCACTATAGGATTCATTTTCTAGCGGTAACTTATTTTCTAAGGGTAAGTAAGCAACAAAAGAGAAAACCTCTACTACTTTTCATGTTAGGCCTTAATATATTTATCTATAAAATAAATTTATTAACACTATAATGAAGAGTAAGTTTTGCCAATTAATGGAATTAGGTTAATTTCATTTCATGTTACTTTCAGCATTGCATTTTATCCTTTTCTATTTCATTTAGAGATAAATTATTGTGCCCACCGTCCTCAGTAGACGTTTCAAACTCCTTTTACCATCTAGTTGTAATAACAATGCTTAGGTTTTGTTTTGGAAAGTTTTGCTTATGTACATGAAATGTTTATTCATTTTAGTTTGATGGAATCACCACAAATAAATATGTTAGGCTTCAACTTCAATGAAAGGTTATTTTAGATTACTCATTTAGGGTCTTGAAGTAATCAAGACAATAGTATAACACTTTTAATATATTGGTCTGTAATGTATTTTATCGGTTAAAAAAGATACTGCATATAAAATAAAAATTAAATGAAAATAACAGGAGTCAGTTAAAAGCACAATAGGTTCTACATACACAAAAGTGGTCATGGATGGAATGTAAGTGCCATCTATACCAAATTTAGTGATGCAGTAAAATAAAAAGAATATATTTAAAGTAGAAAGAATATTTTTATTTTTCTAACGCTTTGATTTAGAGTGAAATTCCCATGAATACTGACAGGAAGTCAATGAAAGCAAACATCATCACATCACCAGGGGCCATTGGAATGATGCAAAGATTGGATGATTGTAGTTAAATACACAGAGAACCGAGATAAGAAAATGCATGTACATTCATGGAATGTGCACAGATACAAATAAAGAACCACATTACACATGTGCTGCTTCCCAGGCAGGCAAGGAAACATTATTCATAAGCTCACAAAGGCCATTTGAAATGTAGAAATAGCCAAAATGCAAGACTGCATAGAACAAGTACACTGCAATGCACATACTCATGTACAGATGTGCTTTGGAAAGAGAGAGAATTCTCAACAGCCTTTCCCATTTCAGAATGAATTTCTGAGTGGATGAGAATGTTATTAGCTTGTGGGTCTCTACATAAGGGTACCTTTATCTGTATGGAGAATTAGTGCCAAGAATGACAGATAAGGAGTCCATGACAAGGAAACACTTTGGATATTGATCCTGAAACATGTTTAGGAAGAGTTACAAGAAACTGTGCAGTTCAAAGGATTTGGGCATATACCCTGTAATCATTTAGTAATCAGTTCTGAAGAAAACTCAATAACTTAGCATCCCTAGAGAAAAGGGAGTCACTTCAGCAGGTACTTCATTTATTGTGTGTCCTGCTTACAATCCGATGACTTTTATTTAGTTAGGCCAATGTACTTACCTTCCATTGCATGTAGAAATTCACAGAACTACGATGCACATTTCAAGCAGCACACAAGATTTTTTAAAATTCTTATCCTGAGTGCAAATTCCTAATTTGTGTCTGAGAATTTATTTCCAGGTATCTGTCTTCAGATTTTAGTTTTGATTCCAGGGTTATTGAAGGTAGTGCAAAAGTAACAAAAGAAAATTACCTTTATCCTTGCCTTCTTAGATGAGAACTTGTTTTCAAGATTCATCTGAATTTTTTCTAGCTGCTCCATGAATTCAAAATGTTCTGATATAAAGAAAAACAGACAAACAAACATATGCCTGATCATAAAGAAAAGTGAGTTAAAGGACAGATTCAAGGAAACTTCAAGGCAGGGAAGTGTTTTACAAAAAAAAATTGTCAAGGTGATGTTTTCCATAGTGCCCCCACCATGGCACTGAGTTGTTTTCCCACCTTTTCTTACAAGGTTCATGCTGCTTACTTCTTTAGATGGTTTTGCAAATACAGTGACTATTAAGTTATAAATAGGGCCAGGCCAGATATGGTGGCTTAGGCCTGTAATTCTACCACTTTAGGAAGCTGAGGCGGGCGGATCACTTGACCTCAGGAGTTAGAGCACAGACTGAGAAACATGGCGAAACCTTGACTCTACAAAAATAAAAACGCAAAAATACAAAAAATTAGCCCGGCGTGGTGGTGCATGACTATAGTCCCATCTACTTGGGGGATGGAGGCAGGAAGCTCTCTTGAGCCCAGGAGGGAGGTCAAGGCTGCAGTGAGCTGAGATCACACCACGGCACTCCAGCCTGGGTGACAAAGTGAGACCCTGTCTCAGAAAAAAAAAAAAAAAAAAGTTATAAATAGTACCTGAGGGGAGTAACTGCAGAAAGCCATTATGACCTAATACTAAATTGAATCCAATTAATCAGATAAATCTGGGCAAGGAGAAGGAAAAGCCCAGGAAGGTGAAAGTAGAGATGAAAAAAGTGAACGGGAAATGAAGTTTGGGTGCGGGTAAATTCCTTACTCCGCGTGAGGCACCATGTGGTAAATTCTAGGAGTCCTGAATGCCTGAAAGATGAGGGAAAAAAAAAAAAAAGAAGAAGAAGAAAATGTAGATAATGAACAAAGAAATGCTGAAGACAAAATTTTTCTTTCTTCATTTTTTATAACAACAACCACCCTCTAGTAACGCTCTTATCCTGGCCATATGGAAGGGGAATGTTGCTGCAAAAACAGGGAACAGAGTTCGAATCCACCCTTCACATCTTCTATCTCCTTTAATTCTTCATCATTCACTTTGGAAGACATAAGTAAAAGAGAAACTTTAGAAAGAGTTTGGAAGAAATTAATATAAAGTTTAAAAGATGAAAATGCAATATCAGGAGGAGAAGCCTGCAGAATTGGATTTCTCCCTTCTCTAAGTTTCTTCAGTAATTTTAATCTAGAATGTGGTAACAAAATCTGTTTATCCAATAGAATGAGTTTCTGAAAACAAAACAAAACAAAACAAAAGAACTGTCAATCTCACTTCATAGGGGAAATGAGATCACTTAGTCCCATTTTCTAAAACATACCTATGTTGCTATATATGCTCCATAGATGAATATTGATTGTCTTTGTTAATTCCATCAACAAGAGAAGAGAGGAGACTAACAAAGGTTTACAATGCCAGAAATGACCTTGGTTTCTAGATTCAAATGGGATGAAAATTTCGATGAGGACCTGACTCAAACTTGAGATAGTCCCAAATGCTGCTAATAATAGCATCAAGCCTGGTTGGTGTGGATCAATAACTTCTGGACGGATAAAGCATAATTCATAAATGATTGGATTTGGAAGGATATTGATAATAGACTGAAATAAAACTTATTTACTCTCAAGATGGGGTTAGATTAATTTAAAGCTACATTAAACATGTCACTCTTTATCCCTGTAAAGCATAAAATGCTTTCAAATCATCAATATGCTAGAATGAGTCAATGTCCATATCCATTTATAGCACTGATGACATGTTATTGTACTTTTTGGTTGTTAATAAACTTATCTTTCTCACTGGAACATATTCTCCTTAAATATAGACTCAGATATTTTAATTCATCTCTTTATTTTCGGTCCTTGAATGTCTACGGGTTGACAGATACTTAATAGATGCTTACTGGATGAACAACTCAAACAAGTACAAGCCCATTATATTGGTGTTCAGGCTGTACCACAAACTCTTGCTAAGCTATTTCCGATATTTTAGCCACTACTGTCCTGTACAAACACTACTAAGATTTACCTTCTGTACTCACTGAATCTGTTTAAATCTTTCCTTTTCAGATAAACTTTTGTTGCAGTTACATGATGCAGAGACATTTGTACACTTTCCTTTGCTTGCTCCTGAGTAAATCAACCCACTAATAACAATTTATTTTGGAAACTAATATTCCAAAATGGAATTTTGTTCTACTCTACAACAATACAGATGAGATATTTTTGATGCAGAAAATCACAGTGAATAATAAAAAATAAATCTTTCAGCACTAACAATTGAACTTAATAAGGTCATAGGATATAAAGGCAATGCAGAAAACTCAATTGTTTGTTTCTCCTCACAAACAATGAACATTTAAAACCCAAAATTTAAAACACATTATCATGATAATATATTTACAAATAATAAAATACTTAGGCATCAATCTAACAAAATATGTACAGGGTTTGTATCTGAAACACTACAAAATGTGGATTAAAAGAAAGAAAACTTAAATAAATAGACTTACCAGGTTCATGGTTTGGAAGATTCAGCACAGTAAAGATGTCAATTCTTCTCAAAGTGATCTATGGATTTAATAAAATATCAATCCAAACCCCAGATGAAGTTTTGTAGATTTAGACAAGTTCATTCTAAAATTTATATGAATGGGCAAAGGAACTAGAACAGCTAAAAATTTTGGGAACGAAATGTTGAAGGAATCACATTAATAGGAGTTAAAACTTAATATAAAGCTACAGATATAAATACAGTGTGGTATTGGCAAAGTTATACATACATAGATAAATAGAATAGAGAGTCCAGAAATACACCCATGCAAATATGGTCATTTCATCTTGACAAAGATGCAAAAGCAATTAAATGGAGAAAGGGAAGTCTTTTCAACAAATGATGTTGGAGCAGTTGGTAATCCATATCTAAACAAAACTGAACCCGGACCTAAACATCAGACTTTATCTAAAATTAACTCCAAATGAATTATAGATCTAAGTGTAAACACAAATAAATATAAACTTTTAAAATAAAGTCTTTCTGACTGAGGTTAGGCTAAGAGTTTTTAGAAATGATACAAACACCATGATCCATAAAGAAGAAAGATGGTAAATTATACTTTTGACAATGCAAAGACAATGTACACATTGGTAAGAAATATCTGTAAATCACACCTGCAACAGAAGATATCTACATATCTATAGTCCACTAGAATATGTTAAGGAAACTCAAAACTTAGCAGTAATAAAATGAAACATTCTATTTTAAAAAGTGGATGTAGAATTAAAAGAGATACTTCACCAAAGAGCATAGATGGCATGTAAGCACATGAAAAGATGTTCAATATCATTAGCCATAAAAGAAATGCAAATGAAAACCACAATAAGGCATCACTACGTATCTTGCATACCTAGTCGAATGACCAAAATTAAAAATACAGACACTACCAAATGCTGATGTGCATATAGAGTAAATGGAACACTCATGCATTATTGATGGGGATGCAAAAATCATAGTCACTTTGGAAAATGATTTGGCAATTTCTTTTCTTTTCTTTTTTTTGAGATGGAGTCTTGTTCTCTCACCCAGGCTGGAGTGCAATGGCTTGATCTCAGCTCACTGCAACCTCTGCTTTCCTGGTTCAAGCGATTTTCCTTCCTCAACCTCCTGAGTAGCTGGGACTACAGGTGTATGCCACCACGCCTGGCTAATGTTTTTGTATTTTTAGTAGAGACAGGGTTTCACCATATTTGCCAGGATGGTCTCAAACTCCTGACCGCAAGTGATCTGCCTGCCTTGGCCTCCCAAAGTGCTGGGATTACAGGTGTGAGCCACAGCGCTCGGCCTGGTAATTTCTTATCAAATAATACAGAAACCTATTACAAGACTTCATGGTTTATTTTTCATCCAATGAAGGACATTTGGTTTGTTGCCAGTTACACTCTCTCTTTTTTTCCCTTCTTCCCTCTTCCTTTCCTTTCTTGCTTGCTTTCTCTCTCATCTTTCTGTCTAGCTTCTTCCTTTCCACTATGGTCTTGCTATCTTCTCTCCCATCTCCCTACTCCTTTACCATTGTATCTGTTTTTGCTTCTTCTTCCTTTTTGTCTTTATTTGTTGGCCTATGCTATATCCTGGATATTGGCAAAATTTTAACCTTAGATGATTAGATGACATTTAACAATTTTCTACAATTTCAGTAGAAATAATCAGCAATTTTGAAAGCCATGACAGCGATCAAATCCACTAAATGTGGCTGTATGCCAAAACTGAGTAAGTAGGTTATAGTTCAATTAAAAATAATTAATTTCAGTAAAAGATGGAAGGTGTTAGAAAAATGTGCAAACCAGACTAAATTAATTTCAGTAATTCCTAACTGGGATTAGCCACTGTCACCTAAAAAATAACATTTTCATAGTTGTGGTTTGACTCATTAAGCTGTCATTGACTTTTCCTTTCTTTATTGGTGGGTATCTTCTCAGATATTGAAGATTTCCTAAGTTAACCTTTCAATATTTTTTCTTTTTTCTTCCTTGCCACTATTAAATCATATTGTTAAACTTTGATCTTAATTTCTCCACTATTGCTTATGAGTGTGTGTCCTGCTTTCCAAGGAGATATACTGTAAAAAGGGACAAAATAGCATGACTATTATATGATTTTAGATGCTCAGGGAAGGACACAGGTGATTTTGCCCTTTTCATAACTTCCTGGAGTATAAAACACTATTTGGTTCAATTCACAGACGTAAGTCTTTAAAATACATATATCCTCAAGAGAAGTCACAAAAATATTTTATTTCAAGATGTGCTATAAGGAACAGTTACTAGTTTTTCACTTGAGAGTAGATATAAGTTTGTGAAGGGAAGAGGAGAAAAACGATAAGCAGATAAATGTTAAATTCGTGTGAAGGAGTGACTACCGTGAAGTAAGGGAAGTTTATATAAAGCAAGGATGAGGAAGCAAAGATATATTTCATCTTTTTGCGGGGAGACCGGGCATGTTGATTACTACACGTGGATTTTTGGCTTTGGAAGTAACACCCGATAGTGTTCAATGATGTGGAAATCAGAGGAATTTTATCTGGGGTAGAGAAAATGTTATAGCATCTAATAATTGAAAGGAAGCTTGCAGGTCATGGAGTTCTATACTTTCCAAGCCTTACTCCACTATTCTGACACTACATAATTATTCCAGCTCCTTGAACTTTATCCCTAGCTGAGTTATATATATAATCGGACTTCTCACATGCTGTGCAGCTCCTACGATTCTTGGGTGAAATCTGGGACTTTTATCTTCTACGTTTCATTTGCTAAGGCTGAGACCACGGTGAAGAACATTTGGAAATGAATATTCATTTTATGTAAAAGTTCAAGAAGTTCACATTTCATATACATTGTCTTCATACAATCTTTATGCAGAGTTTTTTCTTACTTCTTTCTTCCTACTAACCATCTATTTTTACAATATATATACTGGGATAAAAGAAACAGCTCAGAGTTAATATGTTACTGTAAATACAAAAGGTAAGTGCCAATCTTTGACTCTGAGATAGAATTTAAAGTGAGTAGATAGTTAAAAAGTTAAAGATTGCTCAGAAGAATACTCAGGTTTTATTTTTTAAAAACCCATAGATATATCTTAAATCTATGCATAGTTCATCTCTAATTTTACTTATTTTTTTTCTTTAAGTCCAATTACCAGTCACATTCTTCTCCCTTATAGGCATCTATAAGCATGTGTAGGCATTTATAAACATGTGCTTGAAAATATATTTACCTTTGTAAAACATGTAGCAATGTTAAGTTTATGTACACACATAACTTCTGTTAAACTTTTTGACTTACATAAAGAAGAGTACACAAATTATAACATGTCAACTTAATGAATTAAAAACAAATAAAAAACCTTATATCCTCTCCCCTGATCAATATAGAGAATATCAACAACCCAGAAACTGCCTATGTGCTCCATACCAGTTACTGACCCCCACAAATATAATCACTATATGAATTTTACCACTATTGACTAGTGTTTCTTGTTTCATAAAATTTAAATAAATGGAATCACATAGTATGCACTCTTTTTCTGTTTAACATTTAACATTATATTTGCTAAATGTATTTTTGTTATATGTAACAGCATTTTCTTTTTCATTTCTGTATAATAGTCTACTGAAAACACTTATTTATCCAATTTAATACTGATAGGAAAAGCCAGCTCTTTCTAATTTTTGGCAACTGCAAATAATACTACTATGAACACTCCAGTCATTTCAATTTAGAATTTAGCAATAGGTGAAATTGGAGGGCCTTAATGTGTGGCTATGTTCTGCTTACTAAATGCTGTAAAATATTTTTTATAAATGTTTGTACTAGTATAAACACCCTAAGACAGCTCCTCTTCTTGCCTTCTATTTTTGTCAACACTTAGTATCTACTCCATCGATCCTTTTAGTAGGTGTGTAGTACCTGCATTATGTGTGATCTTAATTTGCATGCTTTTAGTGACTGCCGACGCCAAGCTACTTTCCTATGATCATCTACCTTTGGGATATTATGTCTTAGTAAAGTGTCTCTACGAGACTTTTGTCCATTTTTTATTGAAATGTCTGTCTTTTAAACATTGATTTTTCTTTAAATATTTTGGATACAATTCCTACGTCAGGATTATACATTGCAAATATACTCTCTAACTTCTACTCTGTGGCTTGCCTTTTTTGTTCTCAAGTCATCTGTAATTTGTATTCTTCCCTCTTTTTTTCCCGTCAATGTTATCAGGAATTGTATACCTGGAGAGTATAAACCATATACTCTCTAAGCACATTTAGAGCTATTTTCTGTAGCTCTTGATATGACATGTTATCATTATCATTCAGTTCACAATATTTTCCTCTAATTTCTTTTTTTAAAATTTTATTATTATTATACTTCAAGTTTTAGGGTACATGTGCACAACGTGCAGGTTTGTTACATAGGTATACATGTGCCATGTTAGTGTGCTGCACCCATTAACTCGTCATTTAGCATTAGGTATATCTCCTAATGCTATCCCTCCCCCCTCCCCCCACCCCACAACAGTCCCCAGAGAGTGATGTTCCCCTTCCTGTGTCCATGTGTTCTCATTGTTCAATTCCTACCTATGAGTGAGAACATGTGGTGTTTGGTTTTCTGTCCTTGTGATAGTTCGCTGAGAATGATGGTTTCCAGTTTCATCCATGTCCCTACAAAGGACATGAACTCATCATTTTTTATGGCTGCATAGTATTCCATGGTGTATATGTGCCACATTTTCTTAATCCAGTCTATCATTGTTGGACATCTGGGTTGGTTCCAAGTCTTTGCTATTGTGAATAGTGCCACAATAAACATACGTGTCCATGTGTCTTTATAGCAGCATGATTTATAATCCTTTGGGTATATACCCAGTAATGGGAGGCTGGGTCAAACGATATTTCTAGTTCTAGATCCCTGAGGAATCACCACACCGACTTCCACAATGGTTAAACTAGTTTACAGTCCCACCAACAGTGTAAAAGTGTTCCTATTTCTCCACATCCTCTCCAGCACCTGTTGTTTCCTGACTTGTTAATGATCACCATTCTAACTGGTGTGAGATGGTATCTCATTGTGGTTTTGATTTGAATTTCTCTGATGGCCAGTGATGGTGAGCATTTTTTCATGTGTTTTTTGGCTGCATAAATGTCTTCTTTTGAGAAGTGTCTGTTCATATCCTTCGCCCACTTTTTGATGGGGTTGTTTGCTTTTTTCTTGTAAATTTATTTGAGTTCATTGTAGATTCTGGATACTAGCCCTTTGTCAGATGAGTGGGTTGCAAAAATTTTCTCCCATTCTGTAGGTTGCCTGTTCACTCTGATGGTAGTTTCTTGTGCTGTACAGAAGCTCTTTAGTTTAATTAGATCCCATTTGTCAACTTTGGCTTTTGTTGCCATTGCTTTTGGTGTTTTAGACATGAAGTCCTTGCCCATGCCTATGTCCTGAATGGTATTGCCTAGGTTTTCTTCTAGGGTTTTTATGGTTTTAGGTCTAACATGTAAGTCTTTAATCCATCTTGAATTAATTTTTGTATAAGGTGTAAGAAAGGGATCCAGTTTCAGCTTTCTACATACGGCTAGCCAGTTTTCCCAGCACCATTTATTAGACAGGGAATCCTTTCCCCATTTCTTGTTTTTGTCAGGTTTGTCAAAGATCAGATAGTTGTAGATATGCGGCATTATTTCTGAGGGCTCTGTTCTGTTCCATTGATCTATATCTCTGTTTTGGTACCAGTACCATGTTGTTTTGGTCACTGTACCCTTGTAGTATGGTTTGAAGTCAGGTAGCGTGATGCCTCTAGCTTTGTTCTTTTGGCTTAGGATTGACTTGGCAATGCAGGCTCTTTTTTGGTTCCATATGAACTTTAAAGTAGTTTTTTCCAATTCTGTGAAGAAAGTCATTGGTAGCTTGATGGGGATGGCATTGAATCTATAAATTACCTTGGGCAGTATGGCCATTTTCACAATATTGATTCTTCCTACCCATGAGCATGGAATGTTCTTCCATTTGTTTGTATCTTCTTTTATTTCATTGAGCAGTGGTTCGTAGTTCTCCTTGAAGAGGTCCTTCACATCCCTTGTAAGTTGGATTCCTAGGTGTTTTATTCTCTTTGAAGCAATTGTGAATGGGAGTTCACTCATGATTTGGCTCTCTGTTTGTCTGTTATTGGTGTATAAGAATGCTTGTGATTTTTGTACATTGATTTTGTATCCTGAGACTTTGCTGAAGTTGCTTATTAGCTTGAGGAGATTTTGAGCTGAGACGATGGGGTTTTCTAGATATACAATCATGTCATCTGCAAACAGGGACAATTTGACTTCCTCTTTTCCTAATTGAATACCCTTTATTTCCTTCTCCTGCCTGATTGCCCTGGCCAGAAATTCCAACACTATGTTGAATAGGAGTGGTGAGAGAGGGCATCCCTGTCTTGTGCCAGTTTTCAAAGGGAATGCTTCCAGTTTTTGCCCATTCAGTATGATATTGGCTGTGGGTTTGTCATAGATAGCTCTTATTATTTTGAGATACGTCACATCAATACCTAATTTATTGAGAGTTTTTAGCATGAAGCGTTGTTGAATTTTGTCAAAGGCCTTTTCTGCATCTATTGAGATAATCATGTGGTTTTTGCTTTTGGTTCTGTTTATATACTGGATTACATTTATTGATTTGTGTATGTTGAACCAGCCTTGCATCGCAGAGATGAAGCCCACTTGATCATGATGGATAAGCTTTTTGATGTGCTGTTGGATTCAGTTTGCCAGTATTTTATTGAGGATTTTTGCATTGATATTCATCAAGGATATTGGTCTAAAATTCTCCCTTTTGGTTGTGTCTCTGCCAGGCTTTGGTACCAGGATGATGCTGGCCTCATAAAATGAATTAGGGAGGATTCCCTCTTTTTCTATTGATTGGAATAATTTCAGAAGGAATGGTACCAGCTTCCCTTTGTACCTCTGGTAGAATTCGGTTGTGAATCCATCTGGTCCTGGACTTTTTTTGGTTGGTAAGCTATTAATTATTGCCTCAATTTCAAAGCCTGTTATTGGTCTATTCAGAGATTCAACTTCTTCCTAGTTTAGTCTTGGGAGGATGTATATGTCAAGGAATTTATCCATTTCTTCTAGATTTTCTAGTTTATTTGCGTAGAGCTGTTTATAGTATTCTCTGATGGTAGTTGGTATTTCTGTGGGATCGGTGGTGATATCCCCTTTATCATTTTTTATTGCATCTATTTGATTCTTCTCTCTTTTCTTCTTTATTAGTCTTGCTAGCAGTCTATCAATTTTGTTGATCTTTTCAAAAAATCAGCTCCTGGATTCATTAATTTTTTGAAGGGTTTTTTGTGTCTCTATTTCCTTCAGTTCTGCTCTGATCTTAGTTATTTCTTGCCTTCTGCTAGCTTTTGAATGTGTTTGCTCTTGCTTTTCTAGTTCTTTTAATTGTGATGTTAGGGTGTCAATTTTAGATCTTTCCTGCTTTCTCTTGTGGGCATTTAGTGCTATAAATTTCCCTCTACACACTGCTTTGAATGTGTCCCAGAGATTCTGGTATGTTGTGTCTTTTTTCTCATTGACTTCAAAGAACATCTTTATTTCTGCCTTCATTTCATTATTTACCCAGTAGTCATTCAGGAGCAGGTTGTTCAGTTTCCATGTAGTTGAGTGGTTTTGAGTGAGTTTCTTAATCCTGAGTTCTATTTTGATTGCACTGTGGTCTGAGAGACAGTTTGTTGTGATTTCTTTTACATTTGCTGAGGAGTGCTTTACTTCCAACTATGTGGTCAGTTTTGGAGTAGGTGTGGTGTGGTGCTGAAAAGAATGTATATTCTGTTGATTTGGGTTGGAGAGTTCTGTAGATGTCTATTAGGTCTGCTTGGTTCAGAGCTGAGTTCAATTCCTGGGTATCCTTGTTAACTTTCTGTCTCGTTGATCTGTCTAATGTTGATAGTGGGGTGTTAAAGTCTCCCATTATTATTGTGTGGGAGTCTAAGTCTCTTTGTAGGTCACTCAGGACTTGCTTTATGAATCTGGGTGCTCCTGTATTGGGTGCATATATATTTAGGATAGTTAGCTCTTCTTGTTGAATTGATCCCTTTACCATTATGTAATGGCCTTCTTTGTCTCTTTTGATCTTTGTTGGTTTAAAGTCTGTTTTATAAGAGAATAGGATTGCAACCCCTGCCTTTTTTTGTTTTCCATTTGCTTGGTAGATCTTCTTCCATCCCCTTCTTTTGAGCCTATGTGTGTCTGCATGAGAGATGGGTTTCCTGAATACAGCACACTGATGGGTCTTGACTCTTTATCCAATTTGCCAGTCTGTGTCTTTTAATTGGAGCATTTAGCCAATTTACATTTAAAGTTAATATTGTTATTTGTGAATTTGATCCTGTCATTATGATGTTAGCTGATTATTTTGCTCCTTAGTTGATGCAGTTTCTTCCTAGCCTTGATGGTCTTTACAATTTGGCATGTTTTTGCAGTGGCTGGTACTGGTTGTTCCTTTTCATGTTTAGTGCTTTCTTCAGGAGCTCTTTTAGGGCAGGCCTGGTGGTGACAAAACCTCTCAGCATTTGCTTGTCTGTAAAGTATTTTATTTCTCCTTCACTTATGAAGCTTAGTTTGGCTGGATATGAAATTCTGGGTTGAAAATTCTTTTCTTTAAGAATGTTGAATATTGGTCCCCACCCTCTTCTGGCTTGTAGAGTTTCTGCCGAGAGATAAGCTGTTAGTCTGATGGGCTTCCCTTTGTGGGTAACTTGACCTTTCTCTCTGGCTGCCCTTAACATTTTTTCCTTCATTTCAACTTTGGTGAATCTTACAATTATGTGTCTTGGAGTTGCTCTTCTCGAGGAGTATCTTTGTGGCTTCTCTGTATTTCCTGAATTTGAATGTTGGCCTGCCTTGCTAGATTGGGCAAGTTCTCCTGGATAATATCTTGCAGAGTGTTTTCCAACTTGGTTCCATTCTCCCCGTCACTTTCAGGTACACCAATCAGACGTAGATTTGGTCTTTTCACATAGTTCCATATTTCTTGGAGGCTTTGTTCATTTCTTTTTATTCTTTTTTCTCTATACTTCCCTTCTCACTTCATTTCATTTATTTTGTCTTCCATCACTGATACCCTTTCTTCCAGTTGATCACATCGGCTGCTGAGGCTTCTGCAGTCTTCATGTAGCTCTTGTGCCTTGGTTTTCAACTCCATCAAGTCCTTTAAGGACTTCTCTGCATTGGTTATTCTAGTTATCCATTCGTCTAATTTTTTTTCAAAGCTTTTAACTTCTATGCCATTTGTTCGAATTTCCTCCTGTAGCTCAGAGTAGTTTGATTGTCTGAAGCCTTCTTCTCTCAACTCGTCAAAGTCATTCTCTATCTAGCTTTGTTCCATTGCTGGTGAAGAGCTGTGTTCCTTTGGAGGAGGAGAGGCACTCTGATTTTTAGTTTCCAGTTTTTCTGCTCTGTTTTTTTCCCATCTTTGTGGTTTTATCTACCTTTGGTCTTTGATCATGGTAACGTACAGATGGGTTTTTGGTGTGGATGTCCTTTCTGTTTGTTAGTTTTCCTTCTATCAGACAGGACCCTCAGCTGCAGGTCTGTTGGAGTTTGCTAGAGGTCCACTGCAGACCCTGTTTGCCTGGGTATTAGCAGCGGGGGCTGCAGAACAGCGGATATTGGTGAACCGCAAATGCTGCTGCCTGATCGTTCCTCTGGAAGTTTTGTCTCAGAGGAGTACCCGGCCGTGTGAGGTGTCAGTCCACCCCTACTGGGAGGTGCCTCCAGTTAGGCTACTTGGGGGTCAGGGACCCATTTGAGGAGGCAATCTGCCCGTTCTCAGATCTCAAGCTGCGTGCTGGGAGAACCACTACTCTCTTCAAAGCTGTCAGACAGGGACATTTAAGTCTGCAGAGGTTACTGCTGTCTTTTTGTTTGTCTGTGCCCTGCCCTCAGATGTGGAGCCTACAGAGGCAGGCAGGCCTCTTTGAGCTGTGGTGGGCTCCACCCAGTTTGAGCTTCCTGGCCGCTTTGTTTACCTAATCAAACAACTAACTCAGCAATGGCAGGTGCCCCTCCCCCAGCCTTGCTGCCGCCTTGCAGTTTGATCTGGGACTGCTGTGCTAGCAATGAGTGAGACTCCATGGGCGTAGGACCCTCTGAGCCAGGTGCGGGATATAATCTCGTGGTGTGCCGTTTTTTAAGCCCATTGGAAAAGCACAGTATTAGGGTGGGAGTGACCCGATTTTCCAGGTGCTGTCTGTCACCCCTTTCTTTGACTAGGAAAGAGAATTCCCTGACCCCTTGCGCTTCCTGGGTGAGGCGATGCCTCGCCCTGCTTTGGCTCGCGCACATTGCGCTGCACCCACTGTCCTGTACCTACTCTCTGGCACTTCCCAGTGAGATGAATCCGGTACCTTAGTTGGAAACCCAGAAATCACCTGTCTTCTGCGTCGCTCACGCTGGAAGCTGTAGACCAGAGCTGTTCCTATTCGCCCATCTTGGCTCCTCCCCTCTATTTTCCTCTAATTTCTATTGAGATTCTTCTGTGATCCGCGTTCAATGTTCTCTTGTAAAGATTATTGTTGTATAATTATCAAATTCCATGGTAGTTGATAATTAGGTCAAATTTTTTAATTCATTTAAATATTGTATATCTGTACTGATTTTCCTTGCTTTTTGTATCACTTATGACAAAGTTTGGGTGAGTTTTCTTTATGATGTGGATTTTTTTATTTCTCATATAGTTCTTCCATGTTTGGCTTTATATTTTCTAAAGCTATATTAATGGGCACGTACAAATTTAAAAGCGTTATATCTTCCTTACATAGTGAAAAATTTATCACTCTACCCTGTATCGCTATGATAAAATGTTATTTTTTTCTAATTCCAGTTTGTCTGAATTAAAAATCTACTTTTCTCACACACACATATATCAGAATATATAATTATATAGATTGGTGCAAAAGTAATTGCAGTTTTTGTGGTTAAATGTAATGTCAAAAACCTCAATTACTTTTGTATCAACTTAACAGAATATATATTATACATATGGTATATGTATATATGAATATATATAATATAGATTCTACCCTTCGGATTGTGTACAAGAGACAGGATATTTTTCTTTTCACTTTGTTGTTTTCTGATTTTTAAATTTTGTCTCTCATAAGCAGTATAGAATTAGTGAGTTGGGTTTTTATCTTTTGCCTAGTCTGACAAACTTTTTTCTCTTTTTAAAAGGAATATTTAATAATTAGTTAATATAATGATATTTTTAGGTTAATACACACCAAATTCTTACTTATATTCTATTAAACCACTTATTTCTCTCTCTTTTCTATTCTTTCTTTCTTTTAACTTTTATTAGCTTTTTGGCACTTCTTAATTATATTTTTTCCTGCTGTTGTTTAGAACTACCTGGAAGATTACAAGTCAACTATAAGTTATTACTTTTAACATTTCCCAGATTTTAAAACATTGGAACTGAAATCATTCTATTTTACCCTTTAAATTATTGTTGGCCATACATTCGAAATTCCTCTACATGTTAGCTCACACCCTGAATATTTATTATTAATATTCATTTATTCATACCTAGATGTATTTTACCCTTTTCCATGTTCCTTGTTTTGCTCTGCATTTGGGTTTTGTCTGTGATAACTTTCCCTTTATTAGTCAACATTTGCCATCAATGGATTTTCTGTTTCTGCTTTTCTAGAAAGTTCTTTCTTTCACCTTGATTTTGCTGTCATTAGATTTTAGGTTGGCAGTTATTCTTTTAGCATTTTAAAGTTGATGTTCTACTGTCTTCAGACATCTGTCATCTCTATTGGGATGTTGGATGAGTCTTATTGCTGCATTTTAAATGTTATTATCTTATTTTCTAATTGTTTTCAAGATTTTTTTTTGCCTTTTGGTCTTAGTCATTTAACTATGAGGTTTTATGTGGTTTTCTTTTAATCCTGCTTGGAGTATTTAGTGTCTTTTGAATATACGGGTTGACCTTTTTCATTGTGTTGAGAAATTTCATTGTCATTATTTTTTCTTCAAATATTGCTTCTACTTCATTTTTTCTTTCCCTCACTTCTGGGTTGCCAAATTGTACTTCTGCTACTACTGTTTACCATGTTTCATTATATCTCTTAAACTCTTTTCTGAATTTTCCATACTTTTAGTGCTCTATTTTAGTCTGGATGTTATCTACAGACTTTTCTTCTGGTTCACCAATCCTATTACTTTACTCAACCCTCTGTTCATTATGTCCATTTACTTCTTATTTCAGACAAAACTGTATTTTCTAGGTCTAGAATGTTCGTCTGAGTTTTCTAAATTCTAATTATCTGGTAAACAACTTCATCTTATCGTCTTTTGTCAATATTAATGACAGTTGTCTACGTCATTACTCTATTGACCTATTTTTATTGCATACTTTCTCCTTATTTTTTTAACCGTATGCTGGACATTGTGTATAAAAACTTGTAGCAGCTCTGGGTGATATTATCTTTTTCAGATTGAGTTTGAATATCCCCTGGTAGAATGACATTACATTTATGCACTCAGGAACTAAGCTACATGGAGCCAGGGTTATGTTTCTATAGGGTTCATTCTACAGATGATTTATCTGTTCTCCTTGGTGTAGTTCTACAGTAGTCCCAACTAGAGCCTGTGGAGATTACTAAGAATTCTTTTTTTTTTTTTTTTTTTTTGATGGAGTCTCACTCTGTCACCAGGGTGGAGTGCAGTGGTGTGATCTCGGCTCACTGCAACCTCCGCCTCCCGAGTTCAAGCGATTCTGCTGCCTCAGCCCCCTGAGTAACTGGCACTACAGGCACACGCCACCATGTCCAGCTAATTTTGTATTTTTAATAGAGACAGGGTTTCACCATGTTGGCCAGGATGGTCTCGATCTCTCGACCCCGTGATCTGTCCACCTCGACGTCCCAAAGTGTTGGGATTACAGGCATGAGCCACTATGCCCGGCCAAGAGTTCTTTTCATTGATGGATAATACTGAACACATTTTGTATCCTCAGCACCATGAGTCGGCAGAAGACATCATTTTGTTTCTCAGTGGCTTTCTGCTTAGCTTCTAAACCTCTCGCCTGAAAGTTGAAATACTGAGCAAATGTCTTGAGTCTAAAAATCACTCAGGGCAGTGACAATTTCTGTATCTTCTTCCTTTTGAGGATTCCAGCCCCTTCTTTCCTAGCTTCCTAGGCATTCCCTAACTCTAATTATTGCTTCTTCAGTCCTGTGAGATTGGTAAAATATCTGCTTGCATTTCTATTTTTTAGCTCTGTTTCTTTGCCTGATTTCTCAGTTTTTTAAAATTTTCTTTTAAGAATCAGATAATTTCCTGAGAGGAAAAGTGACTTGCAAATTGTCAGTTCACCTCTCTATTGTTTCCCTTGTATCTTGACCCTAGAATCTTTAGTTGTCTCATCAATTCATAAATGCTGTAACACAAACTTTTTCAAACACATTTTATATGGCTTTCTAATTATTTTTGGAAGGTCTGACATAAATAAAATCCTCTATAATGTAAATGGTGTTTTCCTATAACTCTAATTTTCTAACATAATATTTTATAAGATATAAGCGTGTTGGAATATATATGTATTTTAGATATAGATAGAGATACAGAAATAGATGTAGATATAGATATAGTCAGTTGCTTTTAACTTCAGAATTACAGAATCCTAACTCAATTTAATCATTCATGTTGCAATGGACATTTATAGGTTGCCTTCAACTTCCAGCTATCAGAATGCTGCCATGTATATTATCAACCATGGAACCTCCTGGCCCTGTGTAAAAGTTTCTCTGTTATTTATATGTGCTAGTGAGGAGATTGTTGGTTTGTTGGTTTGTTGGATACACACACACACACGCACACACACACACATATATATCTATACTTCTTTCAATGGTGTTCTACTACATGATCATTGAAGATTATAGTTTCTTGATTTTTAAGTCCATTTCTTTTAATAAAATATCATATATTTTAATATCTTCTCACTTTTCTTAGAATTCGTAGTAATCCTTTAATAAATATTTGAGGAAATATCTCTGTTCTCTAAGAGTTTTCATGCCTTGAAAATAATTTGAATTTTACAGTTTGAATTTTTAAAAAATGACAGTAAAACTTTGTCATCCTAGATAAAAGGCCCAAGCCTGGAATTAAAATAGTCTGTAAGTGGTTGGAAGGAGTAATAATGTCTGTAATTAACAGTTATGTTGCTGTATATTTCTCATCAATATTTTTCACAATTTTGCTTTATGCATTTGATGGTAAGCTATTTGGAGCATAAGCCTTAAAAATGGTTGCCTTTTTATTGTCAGTATATACTTTCACATTGTAAAATTGTATATCTTATTTCTTTTGATGTTTTATTCTTGACTGTTTTTTTTCCCCGAGACAGGGTCTCACTCTGTCACCTAGGCTGAAGTGCAGGGAAGTGATCATGGCTTATTGCAACCTTGGCCTCTTGGGCTCAGATGATCTTCCCATCTTCACCTCCCAAATAGCTGGGACCACAGGCGCATGCCACCATACCCAAATATTTTTTGTAATTTTTGAAGAGATGGGGCTTTGCCACGTTGCCCAGGCCAATCTAGAACTCCTGGGCTCAAGCGATCTGCCTATCCCAGCCTCTCGAAATGCTGGGATCACAGGCATGCCAGCGTGCGCAGCCCTCCAAAAGTGCTGGGATCACGGGTGTGCCACCAAGCCTAGCAAGTTTTATTCTTGACTTTTTAACTTAATCCTTTTCATTTATCTATGTTTAATAAATCATTGTGCATTCTGTTATTTAAGTATTTTAGCCACTATTTAAGTATTTTTACTATGAGCAGCATATGGTTAAACTTTATTTTTTAACTCAGTATAAGATCTTTTACCTTGGAATTTGTCAATCTTCCATGCTTACTTAGATGATTAGATTTTACTCAATTTATCTGCTTGTTTTTCTTTCATATCATTTTTATGATTCATTTTAACCTACTCTTGCTTCTTGTTTTTTAATATCTGTCTATTTTATGTAAGACTATATATAATCCAGTAATTTTTTGAGCTTTAATCCATGCCAGTTTTACCAGTATTTATCTTTATATTTTCAAAATAAATATTGTCTAATAATAAAACATTTTTTACATCTCCATTACCTGAAATGAATAATTTAGTATACTTCTGCTCTGCCAAATCCCAGTTTTTTAGTGATAATGGAAGGCTAAGAGAGGTCTTACTTAGGAATAGATTGAAAAAGGAGGGAGAGGAGCTAGCAAGAAATACATTCAAGATGAACTGAAAGAGAAAAGTCTTCTAGGATGGCTCTAGATCAAATTATTGTTGAGATATCAAGACTTAGGAATTTGAGAAGTGTATTCAAAGGCCGCAGTGTGAAGGCAGGCCTAAAAAGTAAAAATAAAATGGAGGTAGGAGTCATAAAAATAAATTAGTGCAGAGAAGATAAAAAAATTAGAATCTTGTGGAATATTGGGGGTTAGCATTAGGGAAGGCCTTTGGTTTATCTTTTTGGGAATTGTTGGTATGTAGATCAAGGATATGTCAAGCTGGCTTAAAAGACTTCACTAGAGATAGTGTTGTAAGAATTTAAATCAGAAGAAATCCATGAGTGCTGATAAGTCAGAAACTTCACAGTACAAATGAAACTTCAACTGATTCTTAAAGGATAAAGAATTTATAGAGAGATACAGGGAAAGAAAAAAATGCAATCTGTGTAAGAATCATAATGAATCCATAGTAATGGGGAAAAGGTCAATAAGACGGGACTGAATAAGATAGGTGTGATGGCTGTAGAATAGTGCTGACCAGAGTTTGTAGAAAGAACAAGGCAAAATAAATATGTATGTAATTATGATCTAATAATTTTTTTTGTCTAGTTCTAGAGAAAAAAGCTGTCAACTTCTTCTGTAGTCTGTAAGCTCCATGAAGAAAAAGATCATTTTTTTCATTTTGACAAATATAAATCACTCACTTAGCAAAAATCTAGTGATACATGTTTAATATACGTTGAAAGAAAATAAAGAAAAGAAGAATGTAAGCTTTATTTATTTATTTGGTGGTTTGGGTTCACTGTCATATATGAACTATTAAATGCACATAGTAAATGCTGAATATGTTGAAGAAAAACAAATGTAGTAAAGGGATTTCTGTGATACCAGATGAAGAAGCGTTTGTCATGCAAGATTTTTACTTGGGTGTGTTTGTAATACAAATCTATTCCATTAGCATTAGAGTCAGCATTCATAATATAATAATATGGAACATTGAAACAATTATCCATTTCCCATTATCAGATACTTCAGTCTACTCCACCCACATACCAGTGGGTAAAATGATTTTTTAGTAAAGTGATATTTTATTACTAATGTAGGTATTACTAAAGATTACTGAAGATCATGGCAACATTTTCAAAACCTTTTGAAATTATATTTTTCTTAGCATGAGGTTCTAAATACTTTCACCAATAATATTTTTCAAAGAAGAGAAAAGAGAAAATATAGACTGAACTATACAATTAATAAATAACATAAATAAACAATAATTTAAAAATCAAAATATATACTAAATTTAATTAACTTATAAAATAGAATAAAAACAATCATATAATTAGTCATCAATAGCTTTCAGATTAAACTGAATTTCTTAAAACTAAATTCAAGTGTTCTATTAATTGTTTCTCAAATTATATATAGACATTTGCAATTGGAAAAGAAAGTAATGTAAAAGTTGAACCATTTTAACAGTGAAAGAATCATTCTGAAGTAAATACTGCCGCCTGCACAGAATGGTCTGCGTTTGCCAAAGTAAGAACTTGTTTGAGGCTGTGTGTTTTGGGTGGTGAAAAAGTGGTTACCTAGCAACAACTCCTCCTCCCAAGTCTCCCTTGCTAGAGCGGTATTTTGCACGTCAGTAAATTGGTTACTTGTTTGATGGATCTAAAAAGAATAATTCAATAATGTGGTAGGGTGTGAATCTCAATCATAAAAACTTACAGGTTTTTCTCTGTGTGGGGTCTGTCTACTGCCCACTCCTCATCTGGTGTTGCTAGAAGCTTGTCTAAAGAGATTGAATAATACCTAAAATGTTATTCATCAAATGAAAATGAGGGAAACTTCAGGCATTTTAATTAATAACAGTTCTTTTCAGTTTGCTTATAAAGCAAGCAATGAAATAGTTACTTAGTCCACAATAGCATTAGCTCTGGGCAAGAGGTAATCTTATCACAATGTTTCCTCAGATGTCAGACAGCAAAGGATGGGGTGGGTTCCGTAGAAATAGAGTTTAAACAATCCGTACAGTTTACAGATAACAACATTTTACCATATGAAGGTAAAATTAATAAGATACTAATTTATATAGAACAAACAGATAAGGAATTTATGTTTACAACAAATGAGCTTAAACATATGTTAGCAATAACTTAGCTAGAAAATACATACTTTAGTAAACATCATAGTATGTATTTGGTCCACCTATGATATGCATCACAAATAAATGCCACTTATTCTTTAACCTAATGGATATTTATTTCTAGGGACAATCCCACAGGGTGCATGCATGCATAATTAAGGAAATAGGTAATCTGAATGAAGTGAAATGATAAAGACACAACCACAGACTCTGCCAGCGGAAAAATTAAATACAGCAAATTAGTTTGTGTGTTTTCATAGCATGAAGATATAAAGTTTAAAAAAATCTGTTAGAGGAACACTTGAATGCCAAGTATGTGGGAGCAAATAGAATAGCAAAGAAAAAAGACTGGTTTATAAAATTTTCCATGATGCAAAGAACTGAAGCCAATTTCTCCCCAGACAGAGCGCTGATGCTCTGGGCTGCTGCTAGCCAATGTGCAGGGACCTGTCACTTGCACAGTAGCTTTCTGAGACTCACCCTGTATGCCTTCTCCCACATCCCAGGACACACTGAATGTCATTTCCTTATTAACTCCAGAGCAAAGAAATTCTTCGCAGAGCAATAATTGACAGTTGGAGTTACAGCTTGACTTCTTTCCTTTGAAAAATTGCTAAGCATTTGTTTTAGAAAGGCACACTCTTCAGATTCAAATGAATCAGAATCTGACACCATATTTTTCACAGTTTTTCACCTCCGAGAATATCATCAGTTTAGAAAAAGGAATGCTTTCCTTTGAAGTAACCAGTGTTACCAATGTACTTTAGATGTTGGCCTGATTTTGGAAACTATTTTGTACAAACGTACTGTAAGTCAGGGCTTTTAACCATAAATGTCATTTCAGAAGCAGTCTCATTATTTGCAAAAGTCATAACTGAGAGTGACTCTGAATATCCAAGGGATTATCCCCATCTGTTCCTAAGTGCTTTAACTGGTCAAATGTCAGATATTAAAGGGAAGAGAGCTGACAGACCAGGAAGGATCAACTGTTCCAGCAAAATATTTAGACCAATAATTTTTTAGAACATAAAGGATTATAGTGGGGAAACTATCTTATATCAAATGGATCAATTTGTAGTGAATCTTTTCTAAATGTAATAAGTATCACAGGTATAACATATCAAAGAAAAAAATTAAAAAGCAAGAAAATATGTTTTTGCATCTTAAAAAGAGTAATTTGAAGCAGAAATTTCTCCTCTGTAAGTTATGTTATTCTGAAAACTCAGAAACATATTTTTATTCATCTAGGTGATCAGGAGATTTTATATTAGGAACTGACAGGGATCAGTTTCAGGGCTCATCTCGGTGAGCCTCCGAGCCCCCTACAAAACAGCAAAGCTAATCTCTAGTGGTCCAACAGTTAAAATAATTGATGAGCATGTGTTGAATCCTCAAGAGAGGAGGGAGGAAGCAAGAAGGAAAGCTTGAAGGGAGGATGGGAGGGGGGCAGGTGCTGATTTCAGCCCTGTAGCGTCAGGATTGCGTCAATTCGGGTTCCAGCCACGTCTGGAGTCTCGGAGACGAGCTTCTCAGAAGAGCCAAAACAGGAACCGAGGTGGCAAATCACTGCGAGGGCGAGTGGACCTCCCTCTTTGCCTCCTCCCTGTTCCAGGAGCTGGTCCCCTGGGCTCTGCGCTGTTGTTTTCAGCGCTCCGAAAGCCGGCGCTTCAGATCCAGGCAAGTGAATCCAGCCAGGCAGTTTTCCCTTCAGCACCTCGGACAGAACACGCAGTAAAAAATGGCTCCGATCACCACCAGCCGGGAAGAATTTGGTAAGCAAGTTACTGAACTTATGACTGCGGTTATTCCTTGAATACTCTGGAGTGGACTGTTTATTCATTTATTTTTTCCCCGGTTGTTGAATACAGATTTCCTAGGTAGTTAATTTAAAAGGAAAATGAGAATGGCAGTCAGGCAATTGTGGCTTATTTCTGCAGCTTCTCTCCCTTCCTTAGAATCTCTCTCCCTAAAACTGTCTTCTGTTAGGGAGAATTTACCTTCAAGAAGTTCTTAAATTTTCAGGTACTCCTGTAAATTGCAGCATGCACTGAGTAAAGAAAAAGGGGTCTGTTTTTCCCATGTTGGTTTCATCTATTTTGTAGGTGATTCTTACTTGTAGGTAAATCTATATTTTATTGGGAGAAGATAAATATATCTCTGGTTACATTGGGGTTTGATCTTGGTTAAAAAAAGCAACTTGTCTATTGGGGTTTGGCAATGTATATTTTATTACAGGGTGTACCCTATGGGTGTTTTTCTCTGCTGTGTTTTTCTTGTATCTTTGAAATATGTTGCTAGTGAAAGACAGAATCATATGGTAGCAGGGTTAAAGGGAGTTTCAAACTGAACTGGCTCAGCCCATTTCATTTCACTGCTGAGCTAACCAAAGCCCAGAGAGATGAGGGAAGTATTGTAGGTTGCACAGTTAGCTAAAAGCTGCTGGAAACTTGAATTAGGGCTCCAATTTTCCCGTTCAGTTTTCCTTTTCTTACACCAAGTTTTTGGTTTCAGTACATAAAATTAGATGTACTTCTTAGAATAAAAAAGTACTATTTTTAGATCCCAGTATATTCCAAAGGAAAAAGGTCAGAATTTTACTTACACATATGTTTTAAATCATGAAATTTCATAGAAGTTTGTGAAGAGGATTGATATCTACAGATGTGTGATAATTGTTATTAAGCTGAGTAAAATAACTATGATCTTGGCTTTCAAGACTGTAAGACCTTACCAGTAGAGAATACATAGGGAATAGATAAGAGTTTCCATATTATGTAAAATGTTTGCCATTTGACACAACTATTAAATAGGGACAATTTGTGATATTATATTCATAAATGAATTTCTTTCCCAGCCTTCCATTTGGGTTATTGGGTTTATTTTGGTATGACGTTTATTCCCAATTCTTCATTTGAAAGCTGAATGATTTTCTAATAGGGAGGAATTTTTAGAGGCTGTGCCAGTGAAAATATGTTCTAGCATAGACTATCAGTCTACTTTTAAAAAATGATTTTCTACTGTTTTTATTGTTTTTACATTGGCTAAAGAACTGTCTCAGTTCATGACTTTGCTTTTGCTCCCTGGCCTTGGGTTATTATGGTCCAGGAACGTGGGTGCATTTTTTTTCACAAAGACTTGAATAGAAGGAAAAACTGAAAAGCTGATACCAAGTTTAGCTGATTATCTTTAGCTCTTGCTTTATACTGTAGTAGTCACTGTTTCTTTTTTCCACCTGGAGAAGTCAAAGGTTTATTTCATCTTTACATGATTCAGTTTCTGTACATTAAAATACAGGATTTTTATTGCAATTTTATTGGCTTTTTTATCTTCTATTTCATTTCTCTTTTCTTAACCTTACATTCTCTGAATTCAGTTTTGTAATTATGAAGTAGATTGGCAGAAGATTTGGGGGGATGGGGAAGGGAAGTATCAAAAGACTGGATTTCTTGTGGTTATTTAGAAAAGTTTTAACCCTTTCTGGGCCGGAACGTATAACTTTATTGTTTACTATTTAGGATAAAAAGCATATTGCAATGGAACTAAATGTATATAATATTACATTAGTTATTTTCACTTTGATGATATTAAGCATTGACTCTACGGATTCACTATGTATACATGTAGTAATACTGCTTTTACTTCCACAGTGTTACTAACCATTTGTTCAAGAAAGATGCTTACATATAAAATAGGATAAGCCTTATGCATAATTGATATTACCTAATGTCAGTAATTTAATGTGCCATTATTCAAGAAAATAATGACAATTTCAGTTTGATTATCATTTGCCATGCCATGTGCTAGGGGAAGAGACAGTTATAGATAAAATTGAACTCTAAATCTCACTGTTCTCATTACATGTCAAGGAATGCTGATTCACTTATAATCATTGTTCTGTTTTTATCTTATTTAAGTTTTATTAATTTATACTTTGTATAATTCAGTGTTTGACTGAGAAATTTGAGATTGTCATACAAAGGGATGGTAGTGTTATAAGTTACAAAATATCGGTACCTTGTTGCTCTTCTGTTTTTGTTTTATTTTCTCTAATATATGTATATTTATTTTACTACTGTTCCATAATTGGGATGAAAATTATTAATGAGTTTGTGACAATGGCAAATACCATTTCACAATCAATTTCCTACTGAGTGAACCACTGAGTCCCTAAATGTTTGCTGCTTGAATTCTGAGTAAAGAACTACTTAGAATTCCAGTAAAAATTGATGCTCTGGAAAGCCTCAAAATGACAAAAAAAAAATAATGAAATTAGTACTGATCCATCATATTGTAGTTGTCTCATGTTATCTGAGAAAACAAAGATAGGTCAGAGTCATTAAGCATTCCCCCATATCTGATTCAGGACCATTTTCATCTTTTTATTTCATTAATGAAAAACTACTTAAATGAAGGAATTTCTACCAAACTTTATGTTTTTCCTGTGGGGATGTGTTTGTACCTGAAGTTAGTGTGAAATATACACTTAACTCATACCCAGAGCAGCTGGAAAGTAATTCAATCTATCCAACCTATAGCAATTGCTAGCTCTATTATGCTTTTCAAAAGGCTCATATCTCCAGCTCTGCTTCTTTAATGTATATTATTGGTCATTTGATTTTTCAGATGAAATCCCCACAGTGGTGGGGATCTTCAGTGCATTTGGCCTGGTCTTCACAGTCTCTCTTTTTGCATGGATCTGCTGTCAGAGAAAATCATCCAAGTCTAACAAGACTCCTCCATACAAGTTTGTGCATGTGCTTAAGGGAGTTGATATTTACCCTGAAAACCTAAATAGCAAAAAGAAGTTTGGAGCAGATGATAAAAATGAAGTGAAGAATAAGCCAGCTGTGCCAAAGAATTCATTGCATCTGGATCTTGAAAAGAGAGATCTCAATGGCAATTTTCCCAAAACCAACCTCAAACCTGGCAGTCCTTCTGATCTGGAGAATGCAACCCCGAAGCTCTTTTTAGAAGGGGAAAAAGAGTCAGTTTCCCCTGAGAGTTTAAAGTCCAGCACTTCCCTTACTTCAGAAGAGAAACAAGAGAAGCTGGGAACTCTCTTCTTCTCCTTAGAATACAACTTCGAGAAAAAAGCATTTGTGGTCAACATCAAGGAAGCCCGTGGCTTGCCAGCCATGGATGAACAGTCGATGACCTCTGACCCATATATCAAAATGACGATCCTCCCAGAGAAGAAGCATAAAGTGAAAACTAGAGTGCTGAGAAAAACCTTGGATCCAGCTTTTGATGAGACCTTTACATTCTATGGGATCCCCTACACCCAAATCCAAGAATTGGCCTTGCACTTCACAATTTTGAGTTTTGACAGGTTTTCAAGAGATGATATCATTGGGGAAGTTCTAATTCCTCTCTCGGGAATTGAATTATGTGAAGGAAAAATGTTAATGAACAGAGAGATCATCAAGAGAAATGTTAGGGTAATTTATTTTCAGTGCTTAAAGTATTTATAAACAATCTTTTATGTAGCATTTTGGTGTCTAAGGAATTTTTATTAATATGATAAGCTTGTACATATCATCCTTACCATGTTTAATTATTATTAATTATAATCTAATGGAGATCAAGGGAATAGAGAAGATGAAATAAAATTTAATCCATAACTGAAATACTCAAAGTGTTTTAATGATGTAAAATAAATAGGCATTCTTTATGGATATTTAGATATCCCCTATGTAAATACTTTTGTTAATCTCTGTCATAAATATTTTGACAGACACTGCTACTTTAAAATACAGGTGAATATTTCTTATTCATAAGCAAGTTAACAAAGAGATTTCAAGGTCAACATAATTGAATTTAAAATTGAAATTTAAAATTAAATCAATTCTTCCTGAAGATTTGGAAATTGTATTGACTTTCCATGGAATTGCCTTTCAAGGAGGAGGCATCACGTCATTTTCAATTATAAATGCTCATCTCTAAATTGTATAGTAGGGAGTGAGTTCCACTATTTTTGTAGTTATACTACTCTGGTAGTTCTGGGTTTATTAGAAAATAGTAAGACATCAATGAAACAAATTTAACCCCATTTTCACTTTAAATTTGAAACTCGATTTCAACAGTGGTATTTCAGAATAACTTCTCTCTATAATAGAATGATTTATGAAAATCAATAAACATACTAATTTGTGTCTTTTAAACAACATAGTGTTTCAGAGCTGAAAACCTGAGAGCTCATTTTGACTGTCTCCTCTCCTATTGAAATTAATGAAGGTCAAGGTTCAGAGACATTCCATAGCTTGTTTGAGACAGCCGGCTGGTTAAGTGGCACAGTGGGAATAAGGATCTTTCTTCTACTCTTATTCTCCTTAGAGTGCCTACTTATACAGCTGTCCCATATTAGTTTTTGTATAAATATATTGCAGTTTTAGTTTTGTGTTAGCCATCACTCTTAGTTACAAACAAACACCAAGTTAATGTATTGTTACTTTCAGTCAAAACTTTTACTTTGAATTATTGGATATCTTATCTATTGTCTTTAAAGTACAAATGAAATCTAAGTAGCATGCAAAGAAGGATGCTATGACACTGTCCAAAAACAATGCTCTCCAATACTTAAAATCAATTCATTCCTTGGCTTAAATGGAAACTTGCTGTTGTGAAAGAGGCAGAGAATTTTAACTCCATTATCCCTCTGGGCCAGGAATGTAGTTGGGATCAGAATAATTCTCATTAGGTCTGAGTTCAAATTTCAATATGTCGGTGCTAAAGAATCTGAAATCAAATCAAACTTACCTAATTTTTTGCATGAGTATGTGTACAGTCATTTGACCCAACACATACTCATGCAAATAATTAGATAAGCTTTATTACTATTAATAACTTTGAAAAGTAGAGATGTTATTAAAAACCAAAAGCCAAAAATAATCATGTGTAGGATATAATTTAAATATCCTTTAAACATTTCTAAGTAATGGGTGTGGCCAATTTATTGCTAATTTTAACTTCCTGTAGTACCAAACAAGACCACAAGATGGAGACGGCAGGCAGTGGTTTTTCAAGCAGCGATGGTACTGCACAAAAGCTTTTAGTTACTCTTCAATCCTTAGAATATTAAAATAAAAATAAGTAAGAAGATTACATTTAAATGACAATTCTATTTAAACTTTAGTGAAAGTACAAACTTCAAAGTTAAAAAGATAGAAATACTTATATCACATTTCTCTTTCTGCAGAAGTCTTCAGGACGGGGTGAGTTACTGATCTCTCTCTGCTATCAGTCCACCACAAACACTCTAACTGTGGTTGTCTTAAAAGCTCGACATCTGCCTAAATCTGATGTGTCCGGACTTTCAGGTAAGAATGCTTCTGAAATATTCAGATTCACTGTATGATTGGAATGTATTTTACTGCAAATGAGCCCACCTACTCTTACTCTTCTGTTTTATCTTTTCTCTAATACCTTATGTATCTGCTATAAAGTTAGCTTTTAGTTTTATGACTAACTTTACAAAAAATGAAACGAAACACCAATTTTGTGTTGTATAGCACAATGGGAAACAAAATAAGCTACAGTTTAAAATTACCTGAGTTCAAATCCTAACCCTTCCATTCACTAGCAAAATATGATTGGGTATGTTTCTTAAACTGTACAAACTGGACATAATGCTACTCACCCTGAGAGGCCTTGTGGGAACTAGAAATACATACTTCTTCAAATATCGTCTAATAATATTATTATTATTTAATGATGGGACTTGAAAACATGGTCTTAAAAGATTAGATTGTGAAGCTAAAATTAACTCATATGCTGCCACCAGAAAAAGGCAAAAGTTATTGTGATAAAGTAGCATGAACTTAAAATCCACATACTAACAATGACACAGAGAAGCTCAACACTAGGAAACAGAAAGCAAATCCAGGCTGTGACTACAGAAATTCATAAAAGTTAAAACTAAAAAGAGCATTGCCATTGTGGACTCTAAATCCTCATTCGATGGAAAACACAGCCAAAAGTCAGGGAAATAGACTCACCCAAAGTCACACAAGTCGGTAAAGCTAGATGTTGTCTAATACATTTTTTTTCCTTCTATCCTATTCTCTGGAGTAAGTCAGAATGGGTCCATAGAACATTCTATTTTCTTTCCTTTTGTGTTACCTCTTTTCCTATCATTAATTTTTTCCTTTATTCTCTAATTGAGAACTTTTTTCTCTTATTTTCCATATTCTTCCTTATTTTCAATTCTGTTGACAAGAGAAATGCCAAGTTTTATCCATATTTTTCCGTTGTTTTGACTTATTTTCCTGGTAACCACACGTCATTGGCATGCCATGATCTCTAAGGGTACTGTTATCTTGATATCAGCTCTCCAGCCCAGTTATGCCATTGTAATGCCTGTTATGTTCCACTGCAGATCCCTATGTCAAAGTGAACCTGTACCATGCCAAAAAGAGAATCTCCAAGAAGAAGACTCATGTGAAGAAATGCACCCCCAATGCAGTGTTCAATGAGCTGTTTGTCTTTGATATTCCTTGTGAGGGCCTTGAAGATATAAGTGTTGAATTTTTGGTTTTGGATTCTGAAAGGGGGTCCCGAAATGAGGTAATCGGGCAGTTAGTCTTGGGTGCAGCAGCAGAAGGAACTGGTGGAGAGCACTGGAAAGAGATCTGTGACTACCCCAGGAGACAAATTGCCAAGTGGCACGTGCTCTGTGATGGTTAGCATCCTAGCCGTGAGTTGGAACTTAAAGGTTTTTGCTAGGCAAGGAGAAATCTTATTTCTTTCGATATCGGATTGCAAGCTTGGGAAATCAAGCTACCTTTTTTTTGTTGTTGTTGTTGCTAGAAGTGGATTGAATTAGTAGACCAGAAAGTAACTTCAAATGTGTATCATGATAATTTCCCTATTTATTAGAAGAGTTGGATAAATTTTCATAAGATACTCAGTATCTCCTTCAGATTACCAGTGATATAACTAGGAATAGTCAGACATTTTATGAATACTGTGCCAGAATCCCAAATTATAAATGTGACAATCTTATTGGAACATGTCACAAAAAGTTAATGTGATTAAAATTTAAAAACAAAAAGTATGCCTTGCCTTGTGAAAATTTATCCATTTATCTTCAGGTTGGGGAAATCAATTTTTCTTTAAATCCAAAGATACTAAAAAAATGTCCTCCAGTTTGTATTTATTAATTATGTCATGTGCAAATGGTTGTCCTGCATATAAAAGTATCTGGTCATTTCAGTTTGGTTTGTAATTATTCGATGCAATTTTATCATGAGTAACTTAGATTCATTTCAAAAGGACAGTGAACAAGCTGAGAAATTATTTTATCAAAGGGCTGAGTTGAGAACACTGTGGCTGAAATATAATTTTTCTCCCCCCTAAGGTTACATGTGAGTCAAAATTTTGTAAAATATAACCTCACATAAGAACCATGGCCTTGGATTATTCACTGCCTGTCACAAGCCTCAGTGTGGCCTGAGAAATCCCTATGTACCTTCGTGAAATTGTTGAATTAGTTAGTGAATACAGAAATAAACTTCAACTAGAAATCCAGTTAGAAGCGCAATTTTCTTATAGGAAATAGATATAGTGTGCAAGTGTACTTTTAAGGCCATCGTTTGTACCCAGAGTCGGCATGGCCACCTAAGTTTTCATTTAACTTATTGTCCCCCAGAAAAGATTAAGATGCTACTTGAAAAGACTGTGAAGATTTTTTACATTGCCAGATAAAAAGTGTTACTTAACCAACAAACAAATGTAAGACTACAAAATCGTTCAAGAGCAATTTTAATATAATTTACATATGTTCATGCAAAATATACTTAGCTGTCAAATTAGCACAACAAAGAATGTGTTTCACTATCTTTTCTAGGCTAATTTGTCTTGAGCTGTTGTCTATAGAGCAGTTTACAGACTTGTGTCTTGTATCATTTTCCAGTGCCAGGGTTCTGAATTCATTCAGAACCTGTTAGATTAAAGCTGCACCCTGTGATTATTTGAAAAGAATTAACTTGAGAGTAATGTCACTATATTTGAGTTCTTAGAGAAGTATGAGTGGAACTTGAGTACAGTTGAATTATTAAATATGCAAGTTAGAAATTAAGTCTACTGAAAAATTTACATTTTGAGTCAGGTTTTGTGTCAGTACTTTAGCAGTTTTTGAGAATGTGTTTGATATCACAGTGTTTGTAAATTCTATGAAAAATGCATTTTCCAAACAACTTATACATGCTTTTTATGACTATGCCTAATGTAAAGAAAATGTATTACATTCTGTATGTATAAAGATTAGAAATCAACCTCTTTTTTGTGCTTTAAAATGACTTTGGGATTAAAAAAGCATATTTCCCAATCATTGTCTTCATTCCACTACAAAGTCACCTCACAGCATCTTGCTCCACTGGGCATTTCTGTGAAAGCAACATGAAATGAACTGTAGTAGGTGTGTAGTTTGGGGAAGTCAAATGGCCATTTTATGTATGTGTATTTGGTATCATGGGCCATGGAACAGAATATATTTTGGACCTCTGAAAAGTTGTAAGAGGCCAATTCTAAGTATTCTTCACAGCAGCCAGAAGTTAATGGTGGTAGCAGCTGAGGTATGGTTGTTGGACAAGGGTGATTTTTTTTTTAACATGGAACAATGAAACCAACAACAAACACTTTTAAAATTAAAATGGATAATTTGTAAATAGTTTTTAGCTTTTAAAATTTAAAGTGTTTTTGAGTGTGAAAAGTTGAGTAAAACTATTTGCAACTGGTTTTAAGAAAAGAAACAACAAAGGAATTGAAACAGGCAGGGAGATCTTAATACCTAATCTCATCATTTCTGAAAATGTACTGTTTTAGAATGTATTACAATATCAATGTGAATATCTTGAATCCTGTTACAAATCCTGCACTGTATTAAACATGTAAATTAATTGTTTGTCTGATTAGCCAATCTCACCACCCAAATGGGGAGGTATACATGTTTGAAGAACTGTGTAACTCAGTAATTGATTTGTTCTGATGTTGTAACTCAATAGAAGTGTTTTGGAAGGAAGCATGGTGTACGAGACAGTGTCTGTTCTTTTGTGCCAGCTCTGTATGATGTTTGTAAGACCATGTTTGTAAGACATGAATAAATTGCTGCTTTTGCCCAACCCATTTCAATGCAGACTTTCTGCCAATGGACTCTGTAATAAGGCTTCTCTTATTGCTGACTGAATTTTCAAGTTTCCCTAGTGGATCTCCTTGCATAGGTTAGGGACCATTAATTACTGAGCACCAGAATCTTTAATACACCTTTTAAAAAAATCTTCATAACAATCATCTGGAGCAGATATCATTATCCTTATCATACAGAAGCAAAACTTGAGGATCAAGGAGCATAGGCAATGGAATCAAGAAGGAAAGAATAGTACTCGAGGATTTCATGGCCTGCCCTGCCCTTCCCTCCATACCATTCCACTCTCCTCAAGGGGACCTTATCAACTGGCTTTGCTAGATGTTTAGGCTCATTCTCATATTCTTTGACTTTTTTCTAAATTTTATTCACTTTTCTATGTTTCATTTACTTTTCTCCCCAGTATTTTCAGCCATCATTCTTTATTTACTCCTGTTTTTACCTTTATCTCATTTCTTATTTAAACACCTTTCATTGCCTATTTCATATCACTGCTTTTATATTCCTTTTTCTTTTTTTCACATCCTGAGAAATATTTGGTTAATAAAATGATGAGGACCTGGATGTCTTATTTTTTCTTAAAGAAGGAGGGAAAAACAGACCAGAACATCTATAATATATTATATTACCATTACACACCAGCTAAAGTAAATGGGAACAACAGGACCCGCCACCTGGAGAATTAGACATTTTTCACAGCTCTAGTCTCTACAGAAATATTCTATGGTAATCACAGGTTGAAAAAAATGGTCTTGCAAATGGAATAAAACTGGAATTTACTACTAATTTATTTTGTTTCAAATTGTATTAATTGTAGTAAGAGTGTACACAGTTATGTTAAAAGAGTCATTACATTTTAGAATTCAAATATATTTTGAGAAAAAGCACCTGCCAAAAGCAACTAGAGATATGGAGGAGATTTTCTAAGGAAACTGGCATTAGGGAAATGCTAACTAAAACCACAATAAGATACCCTGCACACCAATTATAGTAACACAAATTAAAGCTTTGAAAATGCCAAGGGCTGACAAGGTTATGGAGGAAATGGATCCCTTGTACACTGCTAAAAGGAATATAACATGTCCAACTGCTTTGGGAAGTAAGTTGTAATTTTCATAAGAAGTTAAAAATTTGCCTATTACATGACTCAGTTATTTTGCTCCTAAGTATTTACTTAAGACAAATGAATGCATACATTTACACAAAGACTTGCACATGAATTTTCATAGCAGCTTTACTTTTAATAGTAAAAAAACTGGAATTAAGTCAAATGTTCATCCAACAGGTGAATGAACAAGTAAATTGTGGTGTATTTACACAATGGAAAACTTCTCAGCAATAAAAGTTAATGACCCTTTGATACATACAGCAAGTACCAAAATATCCATACAACAAGTACCAAAGTATACCAAACTGTATATTTTAAATTTGTGCAGTTTATTATATATAAATTAAACCTCAATAAAGCTTTTTAATGGGAAATGGAAGTCAACTATAACCAAACCAAAAAAAGAAAACAATATTAGTGTCACTGTTAAAAATATGATTCCCCAAAATTAATAATATTATATAACATATTTTAAGAGCAGTTCTTTTTGTTCTTAAGGTACATCATCCTAAGAATGTTTAAATAGAGGATTGCTGGCAAGATGGCCGAATAAGAACAGCTCCAGTCTCCAGCTCCCAGTGAGATCAACTCAGAGGGCAGGTGATTTCTGCATTTCCAACTGAAGTACCCAGTTCATTGCATTCGGACTGGTTGGACTGTGGGTGCAGCCCACACAGGGTTAGCCAAAGCAGGGTGGGGCATCCCTCACCCAGAAAGCGCAAGGGGTCAGGAAATTCCCTCCCCTACCCAAGGGAAGCCATGAGGAATGGTGCACTGGGCCCAGATACTGTGCTGTTCCCACAGTCTTTGAAACCCACAGACCAGGAGATTCCCTCCAGTGCCTACACCACCAGGGCCCTGGGTTTCAAGCATAAAACTGGGGGCTTCAGAAGTTTTTATTTCATACCCCAGGGGTGCCTGGAATGCCAGCGAGACAGAATCGTTTACTCCCCTGGAAAGGGGGCTGAAGCCAAGGAGACAAGTAGTCTGGCTCTGTGGGTCCCACCCCCTCAGAACCCAGCAAGCTAAGATCTACTGGCTTGAAATTCTCACTGCCAGCACAGCAGTCTGAGGTTGACCTGGGATGCTCAAGTTTAGGTGGCAGGGGGAGGGAGTCTGCAATTGCTGAGGCTTGAGTAGGTAGTTTAACCCTCGCAGTGTAAACAAAGCCTCAGAGAAGTTCAAACTGGGTGGAGCCCACCGCAGCTCAGCAAGGCCACTGTGGCCCTGCTGCCTCTCTAGATTCCTCCTCTCTGGGCAAGGCATCTCTGAGGAGAAAAAAAATGCAGCAGCCCCAGTCAGGAGCTTATAGATAAAACCCCCATCTTCCTGGGACAGAGCACCTGGGGGAAGGGGCTGCTGTGGGCGCAGCTTCAGCAGACTTAAACGTCCTTGCCTGACAGCTCTAAAGAGAACAGCAGATCTCCCAGCACAGCGTTCGAGCTCTGCTAAGGGTCATACTGCCTCCTCAAGTGCGTCCCTGACACCCATTTATCCTGACTGGGAGACAACTCTGAGTGGGGGCTGAGAGACACCTCACACAGGGGAGCTCTGGCTGGCATCTGACGGGTGCCTCTCTGGGACGAAGCTTCCCGAGGAAGGAACAGGCAGCAATCTTTGCTGTTCCGCAGCCTCCACTGGTGATACCCAGGCAAAAAGGGTCTGGAGTGGACCTCCAGCAAACTCCAACAGACCTGCAGCAGAGGAACCTGACTGTTAGAAGGAATACTAACAAACAGAAAGGAATAGCATCAACATCAACAAATAGGACGTTTGCTCAGAGACCCCATCTGAAGGTCATCAGCATCAAAGACCAAAGGTAGATAAATCCACGAAGATGGGGAGAAACCAGTGCAACAAGGCTGAAAATTCCAAAAACTAGAATGCCTCTTCTCCTCCAAAGGATCACAACTCCTCGCCAGCAAGGGAACAAAACTGGATGGAGAATGAGTTTGACAAATTGACAGAAATAGGCTTCCGAAGGTGGGTGATAACAAACTCCTCCGAGCTAAAGGAGCATGTTCTAATCCAATGCAAGGAAGCTAAGAATCTTGCAAAAAGGTTAGACAAATTGCTAACTAGAATAACCAGTTTAGAGAAGAACATAAATGACCTGATGGAGCTGAAAAACATAGTACAAGAACTTTGTGAAGCATACACAAATATCAATAGCCAAATCTGTCAAGAGGAAGAAAGGATATCAGAGATTGAAGATAATGAAGTAAAGCAGAAAGAAAAGATTACAGAAATAAAGTGAAAAGGAATGAACAAAGCCTCCATGAAATATGGGACTATGTGAAAAGACCAAATTTACATTTGACTGGTGTACGTCAAAGTGATGGGGATAATGGAACCAAGTTGGAAAACACTCTTCAGGATATTATCTAGAAGAACTTCACCAACCTAGCAAGACAGGTCAACATTCAAATTCAGGAAATACAGAGAACACTACAAAGATACTGCTCGAGAAGAGCAGTGTCCTAGTCTCTGATAAAACAGACTATAAACCAACAAGGATCAAAAAAGACAAAGAAAGGCATTACATAATGGTAAAGGGATCGATGCAACAAGAAGAGTTAACTATCTTAATATGTATGCACCTAATACAGGAACACCCAGATTTATAAAGCAAGTTCTTAGAGACCTAAAAAGAGACTTAGACTCCCACACAATAACAGTGGGAGACTTTAACACCCCCTGTCAATATTAGACAGATCAACGAGACAGAAAATTAACAAGGATATTCAGGACTCGAACTCAGCTCTGAACCAATCAGAACTAATAGACATCTACAGAACTCTTCACCCCAAATCAACAAAATATACATTCTTCTCAGCATCTTATCACACTTATTCTAAAATTGACCACATAATTGGAAGTAAAACACTCCTCAGCAAATGCAAAAGAAAGGAAATCATACAAACAGTCTCTCAGACCACAGTGCAATCAAAATAGAACTCAGGATTAAGAAACTCACTCAAAACCGCACAACCACATGGAAACTGAACAACCTGCTCCTGAATGACTACTGGGTAAATCACGAAATTAAGGCAAAAATAAAGATGTTCTTTGAAACCAATGAGAACAAAGACACAACGTACCAGAATCTGTGAGACACAGCCAAAGCAGTGTTTAGAGGGAAATTTATTGCACTAAATGCCCACAAGAGAAAGCAGGAAAGATCTAAAATTGACACCCTAACATCACAAGTAAAAGAGCTAGAGAGGCAAGAACAAACAAATTCAAAAGCTAGCAGAACACAAGAAATAACTAAGATCAGAGCAGAACTGAAGGAGATAGAGACATGAAAAACCCTTCAAAAAATCAATGAATCCAGGAGCTGGTTTTTTGAAAATATCAACAAAATAGATAGACAACTAACCAGACTAATAAAGAAGAAAAGAGAGAAGAATCAAATAGGCACAATAAAAATGATAAACGGGATATCACCACTGATCCCAAAGAAATACAAACTACCATCAGAGAATACTATAAACACCTCTTTGCAAATAAACTAGAAAATCCAGAAGAAATGGATAAATTCCTTTGAGGCAGTAATTAACAGTCTACCAGGCAGAAAATGCCTACCAGGCAGAAACAGTCTACCAGGCAGAAAATGACCAGAAGAATTCACAGCCAAATTCTACAAGAGGTACAAAAAGGAGCTGGTACCATTTCTTCTGAAACTATTCCAAATAATAGAAAAAAAGAGAATCATTTTATGAGGCCAGCATCATCCTGACACCAAAACCCGGCAGAGACACAACAAAAAAAGAAAATTTCAGGACAATATCCCTGATGAACATTGATGCAAAAATCCTTGATAAAATACTAGGAAACCAAATCCAGCAGCACATCAAAAAGCTTATCCACCATGATAAAGTTGGCTTCATCCCTGGGATGCAAGGTTGGTTCAACATACACAAATCAATAAACATAATCCATCACATAAAGAGAATCAATGACAAAAAACACATGATTATCTCAATAGATGCAGAAAAGGCTTTGACAAAATTCAATACCCTTCATGATAAAAACTCTCAGTAAACTAAGTACTGATGGAACATATCTCAAAATAATAAGAGCTATTTATGACAAACACATGGCCAATATCATACTAAATGGGCAAAAGCTGGAAGCATTCCCTTTGAAAACCAACACAAGACAAAGATGCCCTCTCTCCCCACTCCTATTTGATGTAGTATTGGAAGTTCTGGCCAGGGCAATCAGGCAAGAGAAAGAAATAAAGGGTATTCAAATAGGAAAAGAGGAAGTCAAATTGTCTCTGTTTGCAGATGACATGATAGTATATTTGGAAAACCCCATCGTCTCAGCCCAAAATCTCCTTCAGCTGATAAGCAATTTCAGCAAAGTCTCAGGATACAAAATCAATGTGCATAAATCACAAGCATTCCTATACCCCAATAATAGAGAGCCAAATCATGGGTAAACTCCCATTCACAATTGCTACAAAGAGAATAAAATACCTAGGAATACTACTTACAAGGGATGTGAAGGACCTCTTCAAGGAGAACTACAAACCACTGCTCAAGGAAATAAGACAGGACACAAATAAATGGAAAAACATTTCATGCTCATGGATAGGAAGAATCAAGATTGTGAAAATGGCCACACTGCCCAAAGTAATTTATAGAGTCAGTGCTATCCCCATCAAGCTACCATTGACTTTTGTCACATAATTAGAAAAAAACTGCTTTAAATTTTATATGGAACCAAAAAAGAGCCTGCATAGCCAAGACAATCCTAATCAAAAAGAACAAAACTGGAGACATCATGCTACCTGACTTCGAACTATACTACAAGGCTGCAGTAACCAAAACAGCATGGTACTGGAGCCAAAACAGATATATAAACCAATGGAACAGAACAGAGGCCTCAGAAATAATGCCACACATCTACAACCATCTGATATTTGACAAACCTGACAAAAGCAAGCAATAAGGATTCCCTGTTTAATAAATAGTGTTGGGAAAACTGGCTAGCCATATGCAGAAAACTGAAACTGGACTCCTTTCTTACACCTGATATGAAAATTAACTCAACATGATTAAAGACTTAAATGTAAGACCTAAAACCATAAAAACCCTAGAGGAAAACTGAGGCAATACCATTCAGGACATAGCAAAGGCATGGCAAAGTCTTCATGACTAAAACACCAAAAGCAATGGCAACAAAAACCAAAATTGACAAATGGGATCTAATTAAACTAAAGAGCTTCCTTACAGCAAAAGAAACTATCATCAGAGTGAACAGGCAACATAGAAAATGGGAGAAAATTTTTGCAATCTATCCATCTGACAAAGGGCTAATATCTGGCATCTACAAAGATCTTAAAAAAATTTACAAGAATAAAACAACCCCATCAAAAAGTGGGTGAAGGAGATGAACAGGCACTTCTCAAAGGAATACATTTATGCAGCCAACAAACATATGAAAAAAAAACTCATCATCACTGGTCATTAGAGAAATGCAAACCAAAACCACAATGAGATACCATCTTAATGCCAGTTAGAATGGCGATCATTAAAAAATCAGGAAACGAAAGATACTGGGTGAGAGGATGTGGAGAAATAGGAATGCTTTTACATTGTTGGTGCGAGTTTAAATTAGTTCAACCATTGTGAGAGACAGTGTGGCAATTCCTCAAGGCTCTAGAACCAGAAATATCATTTGACCCAGCAATCCCATTATTGGGTATATATCTAAAGGATTATAAATCATTCTACTATAAAGACACATGTACACGTATGTTTATTGTGACACTATTCACAATAGCAAAGACTTGGAACCAACCCAATGCCCATCAATGATATACTGGATAAAGCTAATGTGGCACATATACACCATGGAATACTATGCAGCCATAAAAAAGATGAGTTCATGTCCTTTGCAGGGACACAGATGAAGCTAGAAACCATCATTCTCAGCAAAGTAACACAAGAAAAGAAAACCAAACACCGCATATTCTCACTCATGAATGGGAGTGAAACAATAAGGACACGTGGACACAGGGAGCGGAACATCACACACCGGGGCCTGTCGGTGAGTGGAGGGCTAAGGGAGGGATAGCATTAGGAGAAATACCTAATGTAGATGACGGGTTGAGGGGTGCAGCAAAACACCATGGCACATGTATACCTGTGTAACAAAACTGCAAGCTCTGCAAATGTACCCCAGAACTTAAAGTATATTTTTTTAAAAAAGAATGTTTAAATATATGTAAAATATTGTATTTTATATAATGTTAAATGTATTACATTTTAAAGTAATTTGAGATAGTTTCTGTGTATTTATGCCATCAACTCATTTATTTAAGTATATCTCTTGTTTGCTTTTTATTTCTGCTTAGAAATTTATCTTTCTAAAAATACAGTTCTATTTTATGGTGATGAATTTTTTCCATTTTTCTTATTTCAAATTTGTAACAAAAATATATTAACTAAAGCTTATCTTCTATTTATACACTCAAGCTCTTCCCTCCTCTCTCATAGTTTTAAAAGTTTTGGGTTGATTCTTCTAATTTTTAACATAAATAAATGTGAATGTGTGTATATTTACATATATCTCTTTATTAGATGAATGAAAGCATGGAATACATGTTTCTTTTTCTTTATATTTTTACGTAAAAATATATTCCAGAAAGAATTCCCTGATTGCATATAGGGATAGACTTCCTTTATAAAGCTGTATAGTACTCTCTTAAAGCATCAATTTCAAATGCATCATGGTTTAATTTTAAAGGCTATCATTTAAAAAACTGTGTTTTATTAATGTTTACATTTCATAGTAGCTCAGTCAGGGTTTTGTATATAGTAAGCTCAGTGAATATTTATTTAGTTAATTAAAGTTTGAGACGCTATAAATGCCAAATTTGAATCAAATTTAGAAATAGTATTAGAAAAAATATTTACCCCACATGACTTAGAGAGAAAAGGGAGGAACTTACTGAAAGTATTGCCTTAGCTTCTGTTATATTCATATGTCATTTACCCAGTGGAGAATCCATAATGATACATAATCCTTGGATGAGAGATAAGTCTAATTCTCATCCCCAAATCGTTTCCCCATCCAGGTTGCAGAGAGCACTGTGATGCTAGTGCCGCTGCTGACTTATTACCTCTAGTACTAATACCATCACCTTATAGTTGGGATGACTTGTTTAAAATTTATACTCTCACTTAAGGGGGAATCTTTCTGTGACATTTTTTTCCATGTTCTATCCAGATCTGTTCATAGCAGTAGGTACCTGAAACATATACTGGATTACATTTAAAACTAACCTATATAATGCATTTTCTAATTTATATTATCTCATTGAATTCATGGAACTACACAAGATGTTGGCAATATTCTTCTAGTTCTGCTGGTGATAAAGATAAATAGAATGCTATTTAATTTAAAACCCCACAGTGACAAAAAGAGATGCAACCCAGGGCTGTTTGAACCTAAAGTCTCTGCTTTGCATACAGCATTTTACTGAGCTGCGTCTAAGATAACACAGTATTGTGTGTTTTGCTTCTATGACCCCCAGTTTCTATGATAATGCCAGATATTAATATATAGCATATACTGAAAATAATGAAGAGTACTAATTGAATTAATTCCCCAGGGTTTTTTGTTGCTGTGGTGGTTGTTTGTTTGTTTGTTTTTAACACAGATCTATGATACATAGGTAGTAGAAAATAAAACCATGTGGCTAGGTGTAGTGGCTCATACTTGTAATCCCAGCACTTTGAGAGGCCAAAGCGGCCAGATCACCTGAGGTCAGGAGTTTGAGACAAGCCTGGCCAACGTGGTGAAACTCTGTCTCTACTAAAAATACAAAAATTAGCTGAGTGTGGTGGCACACCCCTGTAATCCCAGCTACTTGGGAGTTTGAGGCCGGAGAATCACTTGAACCCGGGAGGCAGAGGTTGCAGTGAGCCATGATGGCACCACTGCACTCCAGCCTGGGCGACAGAGCAAGACTCCATCTCCAAAAAAAAAAAGAACATAAGAACATGCATGAAACAATGTGTGTGTGTTTCCACTGAACATTTTCAAGAACTACTATCTACTTCTCTGAACATGCATATTTGAGTGTTTGGTGCAGAGGTAACAATTTGATGTCGTCTTGAATACTGATGACAATCTAGTGATCGTAACTATGTGGAACATCATGTTGAGATGGATTATTAGGCCAAATCACAGCTTAATAGAAAATGGATAGGCTTGATTATTTACGAACTGGGAAAGGTTTACCTGTTTTAAAGGAAATATTTCTATTCATTTTGTGGTAAGTAAAATTCCATAGCTCTTGACTTTTTATTAATGAAATGTGAATTGATTAAATTGCTTTATTAGATCAACTTCTCTTTTCCTTATCTAAAGATTTTTTATTGTCCCTATATCTTAATGGATAAAAACATGAGCTCCATAGTTAGACTCTCTTGGTGTGAATCCTGGCTTCATCTCTTACTAGCTGAATGAGGACTGCCTTGTTATTAAATATTTAAGTGTCTCAGTTTCTTCCTCTCTATAAAGGAGCTGATAATAATTCCAGTGCAGCAAAATGTGGAAATTGCATGAGAGGATGGTAGAAGAGTGATTAGTTCTGAATGGAAATGAGTTTTCAGAAAATGTGTATTGAATTTCTTTGAATCTAAAGAAGCAAAAAAGAAAATCTAGTAAATTAAACTGCGGGACTTTTAAAATAGGTATTGATATCTGTTAGTAGTAAACTGCTTCTAGAAGTTCACAACTATATTTTACATCACAGTAAAAAGAATCCTCACAAAAAAATCCATCCATGAAGAAAGTAGGAAAGATATTGGTATTTTATCATTTGGAAATTTGACAGTTTATCAGAGGTTAACATTTTCGTTTTATCATTGAAGGCAGTTGGGGATGCAAAAAAGGGCATGGTTGGAGGAAGTAAGAATTACAGAGAAAGCTTAGGTTTAAGGTCAGACAGAGCCAAAATTCATGAAAAAGAGAAAATCCATGTTGAAATCAAGTTGAGAACAGCAAGAAATTCATGATGACATGGCATGGATGATGGGGAGATCTGATGAGGTAGAGGGGCCAAGTAGATAATTCCACCTGTAAGAAAAAATGCTTTATTTTGAAGTAGTAACCATTTTTGTAGTTGGTTAACAAACTATTTTGCTATTTTGATGCAGCTCTGCCTTTATTCATGCATATTAATGCATGCCTGCCAAATTCTGGATGCTTTTTATATAACTAAATATCAAACATGTTATTAGCTGCAAAAGAAAAATTTTCAACTTGAATTTTCAAAAGCTATAAAACGAATCACACTAAGGCAAATGTTGCTGGAATATTTGCAAAGATGTACATGAATACAAACCAGTATTATAGCATGATAATTTTATTCAAATAATTATAAGGAAAGCACACAGAAAACAACATGAAGAATTACAGGTGACAATATAAAAAACAAATATAGGCTTGCACTTTGAGGAATGTTAAAAAAAAAATAAAAACATAGGTGTTGGTGTAGTTTGCTAAGGTTGCCATGACTGATACCACAGACTGGGTGGCTTAAACAACAGAAATGTATTTTCTCACAATTCTGGATGCTAGAAGTCTGAGATTAAAGTGTCCTCAGGGCTACTTTCTTCTATGACCTCGCTCGTTGGTTTGTAGATGGCTGTCTCTTTTCACTGTCTTCATATGATCTTCTTTGTGTGTGACTGTGTCCCAATTTCCTCTCTTTCTAAGGACACCAATCATTGGATTGGGTCCAGTCATATGGCCTCATTTTACCTTAATTATCTTTTTTAAAGATCATATCTCTAAATACAGTCACATTCTGAAGTACTAGGGGTTTGGACTTCAATAGATGCATTTTGTGGGAGACAAAATTTAGCTTATAACACATGGAGAGAAAGAGAATGACAGAGAAATTTACTTCTCCAGATGCAGACAGACATGTTGTTTTATATTCAATATATAACTTTTGGACACCAGGATATCAAGGCTTTTCTTGTTCCATTTGTTCCTCTCTTTGATCTATGTGGACCACAGAATCTGTATGCTTACTCCCAAAAGCTAGCCACAGAGAGTCATTCGTTTCCAAAGAGAGATAGTGTAAACATTGTAACCATATTCTGAAAACATATTTCACAGGAAGAAAGTAGGAGGAAGCCCTTCACTAAATTTTTAAATTTTGTGTTATATATATATAACTATATATAGTTTTACTAAAATAGAAAAAGAAAAACAAATACCATGCTAGTTGGCTTTTTCACTGCGATAATAGATAGAAAAACTATTTATTAATTATAGACCTGATTTTTGACTTAAAAAGTGATAATTAATTTGCCATGAAATAAAAAAAACTATTTCCATAGTTTCATCTGGCTATCATAGAAATAAGTACATTGCAAAAAATCATGAAGAGACAGAAATGCTATATTGAGAAAGGACTGGCAGTTACGATATCAAGGTCCCAGTCTAAACTCTGTTATTATCACAGAAAGTCAATTTTATTCTAATATTTTAAGGTTTCATATTCTATATGACCCAAGATAACTTAGTTCTATTTTGACATCTGGTTAATTGAGTCCTTCCACATTTTCCATGAAGAACAGTGTGGAAAAAAGAGATTTTTCAAACAACAATGTTGAAACCAAGATCTGTATTTGGTTAATATAGACCTTATTTTTTCTTCCATTGCTTGTTCTTTCTCAGTTTCTGTATCATCGCCTTCACATAATCATGCATCTGTGTCATATGAAAAGTAACTGAGTCAGTTGACTTCTTAAATAACTAACTTAGGACCTGGGCTGCTGCCATGTTCCCTCAGTAACTTCCTTCAGACTGAGACTCATCTTTTCTGAAGGTGAAAGAAACTGCTTTCCAAAAATGGTAAAAAAAAAAAAAAAGAAAAAAAATCTTTTCAAGTTCTTTTTATTAAATAAATGTCAATCTGGAAATATTTCAGATTTTACTGTTTATTCTTTTGTGTTCAATAGTCCCTCTTCCAAAAGTCTACTTTACAATATGCTGATGTATTGCTTAAGATTACTTAAGGTACTTCAGAGCATAGTGTAATAATGCATTAAGTTGTTAGGAACTGAAGTGAATGCATGTAATTCAATCAGGTTACTTTAGCCAAGAGGACCTGAGCTCTTAAGTGTGAATGTAAGGTGAACAAATGAAAAGAATGTGAAGAAGAATGATAGGCTCTGAAGATAAACTCGATGTTCCTCAAAATTATCCTGGAGATCTGACCTTAGAATTGTCACAGAATTTTTATCCCATAGAGTGTCCCCACTAGAAAATTTTAAACAAAGCAAAGTTTTGTATATCAAATCTGATATAATACTGGCTTGACTTCACAGAGCTGTTTATATAATGAAATACAATTTTTAAAACACACTAAATGTTACAGATTTGGATCAGAGAGTCTCAAAACTAGAAGCAAGTTGAAAGTTGAAGGTCTTCATTTTTTTCAGAACACTAGATTAACAAGCTTCATTCTTGAAGTTTCTGTCCCAGTAAACTTTAGGTAAAATCATATAATGAGGTTTAAAAGCAAACATACAAATAATAAGCCAAAATCAAAAGAAAAAAACAAACAAACAAAACATCAGCAGGCAATTCTGATCAGCAGAAACTTTTAAGTAATATTGATTTAGAATTTATAAAGTACATTTATGCAATAACTCATTTAATCTTCAAAAAATTACTATGTGAATTATTTAGAAAAGTTACTTTTGAATCCATTTTACAGATAGGACACTGAGGTTTAAAGACATTATATAACTTATTCGAATGGAAGAAAGGTGATTTGAGCCTAAATTTTCTGTTTTTAAATTTTATACTTATCCTTTAATACCATGCTACAGAGGGTTTCTTTTTTAATTATATTTGAGATTTGAAGAATTGCCTTCTCATTCACATAAGAATATAGATTTTTTTTTCAATCAGCATTATCTTCTATTGATCTATTCTGGATTTCCACTGAGATAATTGGTATCTCAAATTCAACACACTCAAAGCAGAACTCACAAAAAACTCGCTCCATCGGTTCTTCAGCTCCACCCCCTTAACTGAAAACAACTCACCGTCTCCCCTACTACCATTCCACTTCAAGTTATCATCAACTCTTTATTGTATGTGGTGATTCACATACATATCATTTGGAAATTTAACAATTTATCAGAGGTTAACTTCAGCTCCACCCTCTTAACTGAAAACAACTCACCGTCTCCCCTACTACCATTCCACTTCAAGTTATCATCAACTCTCTATTGGACCATTTCTATAGTCTCTTAATAGTCTCCCGAATTCCATCCTTGAAGCACTCTCCAAAAAACTCTTCTCTGCACATCAGTCCTAATAAATTACTCTTTTAAATCACAAGCCATATTATGTCATGCTTGTGCTAAAAACCTTCCAAATCCTTCCCACCTGAACATGACCAGCAAAACCTCCATGGTCTCCTCCAGGAGCCTCACTGATCACTTCTGCTCTTTGCTTTCTCCTTTATTTTGTTTTAGCCACTATAGGCTTTGCAGCTTATCAGAAACATCAAACATACTGCTGTCTTGCAGGTACTCCCCTTCTGTCTTGGATGCTCTCCCCACTACAATTCCAGCAGGCTTTGCTGTTTCATTTCCTTTGGCTGTCTTCTCAGTATCCTTTTCTACAAGGCAACTTTGTCGAACCCCAGCTTCTGCCTCATCTCCACCTTCAATCTATTTATCCCCATAGCTCTTATTTCTTTCTGAGAAAGCAGAGATTTGTTTGTTTATTTTCTGTTCCCAGCCACTGATATGTAGACCTCATAATAGTAATGACCTAGGGTATCTATTTTCCAGTCTTAGAACAATGTATTATACATTCTCAGTACCTGGTCAATATGTGTTACATTGACGTATGAATGAAAGACATCAGGAAAACAAATGTCAGAAGCTAACTTTCTGAAACTATGCTAGATGTTGATGACTTATGCCCCTTTAGTCAAGATTCCTTTATTTTTGTATCTCAGAATAAGAGAAAATAGACCTAGAATACAGGATTCCCTACAATTCTCTAAGAAATTATTTGGATTTTCTACTGTCCAATAGTAAATGGGAAGAACCAGTCAACATATTATTTCCTCATGTCATCCTGCTTTCAATCTGGAATGCCTTTCATAAATGTACTTAAAAATTTAATGGTTGGGCATTTTCAAGGCCTGTGTCCCGAATTAGTCATAATCACATCAAAAAATGTGAATAAACAGCTGAAAAAACAAATTTGGACTCTAATTTTAGCTTTTATTAAATTTCTTAATTTAGAAAGGCCCAACCAGAGAAAAACAGCTTAAAGAAAACTAACTACATTCAGGATCTTCTGTCTTAAATCTTAAGCATACAATACTCTCAGAAATTGTGCCTGACCTTTGGAACATGAGTGCCATCTCTTTTAAATTGACAGCTCTCCCCTTACAATGAAAATGAAAAGGCTAAATTTGTCATCAGTGCACTAGAAGCAAAGTGGGATGCAACGAAATTTCACTCAAGGAACACAAGGCTTCTCCTTTTGTTGTGTTGTGATTTGAAATAACCTCTGAGAGGTGAAAATGTTACCAATAACATGATATGTTCCATACAGGCTTACAAGTCAACAGACGGGGGTTCCAGTCTGTGAGCTTAAAGGTGGCTAAATACAGAGAGCTCCTCTCTACTGTAAAGAATGGCCACTTCCCATTGTGGCATCCTGCAGTCAGGAAATTCCCAAAAGTGGTGACAGACATGCAGGGCTTTCTTAAAAAATCTCTAACTTTAATCAGACTATGAATGATAGAACTTTAACACTTAAAAGACAATAGAGATCTAATTAACCATACGACCTCCCTGTATAGATAACAGGACTTTGGTGAGGTGTTTGGTACCTAACAGCATCACAATAGAACCAGCTGGCATATAGATCAGAACATTATATACTACTTTACATAGGAGGGCTGGCATACAGGCAAAGCTGAAGTAGTCTTCTGGTACTTCACAATTAAGACTATCTGAATAACTTATCCTTTGCCCTCTGCATTATTACAAATAAAGATCCTGGTTTAGTGTATTGTTTGTTATGACATAGAGTTAGAGGTTCAGAAATAGATGCATTATTGAGAATCAGAAGTCAGGTTCTTGGCCAGCTGAAGGGCAGCATAATGGTTGATGCCTTGTGAAAGTGAGGGTATAAAATAAGAGCTCTAGGAAATAATGGAGAAAGACTGAAGAAGGAAGCAACAGCTCTCATTTACTGGTTGTATAAAATTAATTTCTGTTCACTTGTGTTTCCGCATCCCTAAAAAGCTATCACTTGGCTGGCCATACTGGCTAGAGATGACGACTACCATAATTACAGTCACAATCAGTAGTTGGAATTCTTCCTCAAATGCTTATGGTTCCAGAATTCTCAGTTGATCCTCTATCATCGATTCCCAACCCCATACAATTTTCTATTTCCGATAGCTTTAAGGGAGCATCACCTATATGCACACAAGTACAGTTTTCAATGTACTAGCCATTTTCTTCCACTCAGTGGTCAGCATCCCTCCCTGTGGTGATGCTCTGGAAGCTTCAAGGCCTCAAGTAATTCTTCCATAATGTGACAGTGAGATTCCTCCTGCTATGTATCAACACTGCAGAAAGTACCCACATTGCAGCTAATGAGTGCCTCCCTGTTTGCAGGTGTTTCATAGGCCCAAACCACCAGCATTGTCAGCGATCAGAAAGTGTGGTGTTTTTAAAGCCCAGATGTCACACTGCAACTCTCTTTTGCATGGAACTGGGAAAAATTTCCTCTCTGCTAACTTTGCGTCGAATTAGATGAGTCCTAGAGATTCTCTTTCCCCTGTTTCCAAACAAAGATAGTTCTTTTCAGAGTTCTTCCAGTTTGCATGGTGCCACTTAGCTATAGCCATGAGTTATACGTGCCAGTGCTCAGGAATAAGCCCATAGATGCTGTGGTGGAAAGTAACGTGAAAGAATTATCCTTTGTGGTAATAACAATTTTTCTGCACCCCACTTCTCTCCTCCATCCCTGATACATTACTGAGAATCTAAACTAATGCTCTCACGTTTTGAAATTGCTCAGTTACCTAGATCTAAACAGACAGTTTCATCTTAAAAAGATTCAGGGATGTTTTGAAGGTAGCAATGATAATTCGTGTAATGGCTAGGCACTTTGAAGGCAAGTCGTGTACTAGAAGAGCAATGGGAATTTATTTCAAATCAGGGAAAGTATTAGACACACAAATGCTTGTAGAATTTGTAACTGATGGGATTAAGAGATCAATAAAACACAATACCTGCCCTCAAGGTCTTCTCAAACACAGAAGTAGACATATGTATGTACAAGACTTAAAGCACAGGGTAAAATGTATTACATTCCATAATAGTGATATGAAGTAAAATGGGATTATAGAGAATGGAAAGAGTAATTATAACAACACATTTGCTGATATTCATTGCAAATGTGACTTTAAGACAAACTTAAACATTTGAACATTTATAGGCATTTATAAAAGAAAAAATACTGATAAAGTTCAGAGCTTGTCAATATCAACCAATTCATTGTTACTGACGTAAACGTGTTGGAGAAAAGAGAATTACAAATATATGTTTTAGCTGGATTTTGGAAGGTTATGAATGAGTGACCTACTGAGGCATCTGAATATTTCCGTACACAACTAAATTAAAAGTTGTTTGTTGTTATTTTTCTATTCGTTTGGGTTCTGATCTTTAACCAAAAATTCATAGTGGCAGACGTGGCGTTTGAAATACCAGGTGGTTTTATTTTATATATGCAGATATGCATGTATGTATGTATGTATGTATGTATTTATGTATGTAGGTATATCTTCCCCCAACAAGACATAAGCTCAAAAGGTTGATGAAAAATGATTTTTCCATTGAAATTTGCATCTCTAATTCTAAGCATGTAGAGAGAAAAATTAAAACTGAAAATTAAATTTCATATCATATACTTTTTCAGGCTTAGTTATAAATTTGGAATGGTGCAGTGACAGTACATTTTGATGAATGGTTGCTATTAAATCATAGAATTTCCCTCCTTCCATTCTCTCTTTGCTAAAGTACATGTTTTAGTTCTTTATTTTCTGTCTAAATGAAGTGTATTGTTTCTTGGGGCTATAACATAGGTTAAACATATGAGCATGTAACGTAAAATTTCTAAGAATTTTCAAGAAAGTAACTTGTTCTGTTTTACACAGTTTTTTTTTACAAGACCTAATGGGATAATAAATATAAATGCATAACATTTCCACATATAGGATTATAATTATTATCATGATTACTAATGCTACTAATAATATTGAGTATTTTTCTAAAGAAGAAAATCCTACTATTTTCAGCAACATGGGTGAACCTGGAGGACTTTATGCTATTTGAAATACGGTAGTCGCTAAACGACAAATACTGCATGATTCCACTTATGAAGTATCTATAGTAATCAAACTCATGGATACAGAGGTACAATGGTGGTTGCCGGGGGCTGGTGGGAGGAGGAAGTGTGGAGTTGTTGTTCAATGACTAGAATTTCAGCTATGCTGGGTGAAGAAGTTCTAGAGATCTGCTCTACAACATAGTGCCTCTAGTGAACAGTATGGTAATGTGCACTTCAAAATTTGTTAAGAAGGTAGATCTCATGTTAAGTGTTCTTATCAATAAACAAGATAAAAGAGTAAAATAAAAACAAAGGAACAAAAGGAAACTTTGGAAGATGTTGGACATGTCTATAACCCTGATTGTGGTGATGGTATCACAATTGTTTGCATGTGTTCAAACTCATGAAATTGTAACCTTAAATATGTGCAGTTCTTTGTATATCAATTATGCCTTAAAATATTGTTAAAAAAGAAGAAAAAAGATAATTCATTCAAGAAACAATTCCACCTTATCCTTCTTTCATCAAACTCAGAGCTTTAGGGTTACCGTTTCACTGCCTTCTGTCACTTGGAAAGGCATTGCATCCCTGGACATTGGCTGCTTGTGCTGGAAATCTTTCCCTCTCTCTTATGAAAGAAAAATACTTTTCCTATGTCTTTTTATGACTAAGCTTTATTTCATGGAGTGATACAAATGGATATTAATGAGTTAATTCTGTAATCTGAATTATTCAATTTTATTGGCTGGTCTGTGCTACCTTCCTAGCATCAGGAGGGATTGATTAAGTTAAAACCAATATGTTTTGGAGGCCTCCAAGAGATAATACTACTTCTGGCAGTGACAGTAGCTGTTGCAGGGACTCTTTTTGAACAAGAAGGTACTCATGCACAGCATCGCCTCTTCACTCTTATGTGTACATTCCCGGCAGTATGTTTCACAGGATGTTACAAAATAAACTTTATATTAGCAGGACTATCCAAAATCCCAAGTTTTTTCTATTCTAGCAACATAAAAGATCACACTTCACCTCACCTGAAGGAAGGTGGATGAGGCAGATGATTTGTTTGAGTATACAAAAGTAATGTTGTCATTTTATGTGGAAGTTTTGAGAGCCAAGAATGCATTTCCAGATTCTTTTTTTCCTGTATTATGTTGGTGTTTGGAAATGTTTCAGATAGAATTGTTGCTCTGTCACCCTCACTCCCATGATACGAAGATGAGCTCCCAGCTAATCCACTGTTGTTGAAGCTACTAAAATTTGTGATTTGCTTGTTTGCTAATATTATTCCCTAAGCTTTAAAACAGCTCATTTAAGAGGTAGGAAGACTTTCTCAATGTCATATAATTGGTTGGAAGCCTAGTACATTAGAGGCGATGACCAATTCTGTGATTTTTTCACTCTGCTCTTCTCCCAGCATTAAATTCTAACATTGTGTTTAGCAGCTCTGTTTATCTAGGGTCTCCTTTTTGGAACCATTATGCTCATACCTTTAGTCTTTTCAAGTTTTCTACCTGTGTTCCCTTTTGCAGAATTGCCTTCCTTTAACTCTACTAAATGTGTTCCCTTCAAACTAATTTTAGGATGCTATGAATTTTTGTAAAGGGTGAAACATGAGTGAAGAAACGAAATACCATTTATAAACCACAAATTCAGGACAATTCATTTGTACAAGATAGTGTGGAAAGGAAACCTGAAAATGTTGGAATCATGAGTTGAAAGTCCAAGTGGCAACAAAGCTCAGGAAGTATTTGGCAAGCACATATATTTCCAGATCAGATACCAGGCTATTCAAATTTTACAAGTTTCACTGAAATGTATTCCAGAGAGTAAAATAGTATGCATAATTCTCTGAGAATACTAAAGAGTACGGAAAAGAATGAACTAGTAAACATTTATTTGTGATAAGGGAAGAAATTGATGTTGCAGTTCTTCAAACGTTTGGGCATGTTTTTCTGGTCATATTTGTTGAGAAGATGTTATATCTAGGAATTTCAGAGTAAATTTTTTATATTATTAATAACTGCAGTCACATTTTTCATCATTAGCAGCGTCACAGCTCTCTCAAACCTTTTTCTTATTCATTATTATTATACTTTGATGAGTTAATCTTGCTGTGTAGACAGCTCCCTTATTTTATGTAAGCATCCTTTCTGTCATAATATTTTATTCTTTTTCTTTACTCCAAGTTCTCATTAACTTCAGAAAATGACCCCTATTCATTTAACTAGGAATCTTACCAACCAAGGGGCAGCTTAGCATGGCTGGAAAATGTACAAACTTTGCCAACAGACACATCATGATTTGAACTTCATCATTCTCCATTATTGGTTGGGTGACATTGTGCAAGTTATTCTGCAACTTGGTTTCCTCATCTTGTGCAATGAATAACTACTTTGCAGGCTTTCATGGAACAGTATATGTAAAGTTCTTGGTAAAACACAGATGTTCAGGATTTGAATCTTCCCTCTACTATACTGCACTCACAGGCCTGGCTCTGCAAGGCTGGGTTTCTTTGGAGAACACTGCATAGTCATAAACTCTCCTTTCATTTTTTTCTCATACTGCAAAGGTGTTTAACATCAAGGTTAAGAATAGATAAAACATGGTTGGGGTCATCTTTTCCTGCCATTGCTATGCTTTTATATGGGCCTATCCATAAAAAGCAAGCTGGGTTCAGTAGTATTTAAACAAGTCTTCCTATCTGATCTTCTTTTCCTATGTTTAATATTTTTTTCTCATCATATTTGGGAAGCAAAAGTCTTTTAAAATTCATAGACTATGAATTTTGTCTCATGTCTTCATTATATTTTGTTTCTTTTGACTCAATCTCAGCATTTCTATCCATTCACACTCTGTATCATAGTGTTTTGGCCCTTCTTAAGTACCGACATGGGATCTGCCATGTTCCTTTATTCTATTCTGAATAGAAACTTTTAAGCTTTCACCTAATTTTTACCTCATGCAGTTATGTTATCTGCACACACATTCTTGCTTTATTAACTCTCCTTGGAAATCCTTGAGTACACTGTCTCACAGCCATAAATCCACGTCTAGTCCATCCTGTATTTACTTGCTTACTGCTACCAACAGCTTAGTACTGATACTGGTAAAAAAAAAAACCTTGGACTAAAAGTCATGGATCCTCAACTGTGGATAAAAACGCATTAAACATGTAAACATAAGAAATGGACCAAGTAAATTAAATTATGAAATCATTTCCCTTCACCTTAAATATTTAGAGGCGATTGCTGCAACTGCTCCCACTCCCCAAATGTTTAGATGATTCAACATTATTTAGGTCCTGTTTCCATCTAGGAATTGATCCAAATGGAATGTAGGGTACTGCAAGCTGAGCATTTCTGCCAACTTTTCCATCTGAGAACAGCCTGAGAAGCCCTGGGAATATTCACAGAGAGGCTGAGCAATGGCTCACTCAGCAACTTCAAGACTGTACATCATTTGAATAAGCAATTTTCCAAGGTTGAGTTCCTGACCTGTGAGGGTTCATCAATATCCATAATGTCAAAAGAGACATTATAATTGGGGTATGCCTAACATACAGACTTTAGGTCTGGTTTCTATTTTGACCTCAATGAAAGCTCTCTGGCTTTGTGTTAAATTTTCATTCATTGATTACTTCTTTTTCAGTCAAACCCTGCCATTGAATTTGTGTAATTTAAACCCATTAGGTACATTTTCATGTAAAAAAGATTATGTTTAATGTGACCTCAAATATTTGTAGAGAAATTTAAAACCAACAACAAAAATCTAATTCCTGGATGTTTTGAGAAGCAACTGGATAACTAGTGCATTTGCCATTACCCTCCCCATACCCCAGAATCACAGAGAACTCCATGTGGAGTGTGGAGCTCAGGCCTTCTTGAGCATACCAGTGTCTATCTAAGCTTGCTTGTATGTGTGTATGTGTGCTGGGGAGGAGTACTAATAAATATTTGTTAAATACATGGCCTAATTTACTGGATCATTGGAGATGTGGAGAGATAAAAAAATTACAGTCATTCATATGTACATGAATTCCCTAGTTAACATGACTTGATAAGAATGTTTCACAGTTGTCTATTAGAATGAGCCCAAGTCTTAAAATGAGAAGACATTGATTTGGAAGCTTAGATTGGGAATTCCCTAATTGTGATAGTTTCAACAAAGCACATAACCACTCTGAATTTCAGTTTTCTCAACAGTAAAATAAGACAATAATGTCCTTTCATGCTATTCTGTTGGAAACACACCGGATGATATGCTAAAGTAAGTTTTCAAACCATTGTTGAGATTAAGAACAATACTTCTATTAAATGAGCAATTGTCCTTGCAATTTCCCTTTGCACGTATATGGATCCTACAGGCCAAGACATTTGTTCATGCATGGTATATTCAATTTGATTTAGTTCAGTTCACTTCCATTTGTTAAGCACAAACTAAATCTTTAGTCCTGGACTACTGGTAATGTGTAGTTTTTACCTGAACTAAAGAGTAAGTTAAGATATCAAAATTAACTAGAGTTTAAAATACATGTTTAAAGACTAGTGGAATGCAATAAATAAACATAGCCATATTGAAAAGTGCCATCATTTCCTTTGGGGAACATCCAAAGAGCAGAATAGATAAAAACCAGAGTGCACCTTGAATCTCTGGAGGAATTTTGATGACTGGAAGATAGGAGAGGCACTCTAAGCAAAGTCAACAGATTGAGCTGAAGGTTAGGAAACAGTTAGGGAGAAGTAGGAAATATTCTGGGAGAGCCAAGTTAGAGATAGGTCACTGAGGATTTTGAATACCAGAACAAGATTTGTGGACATCATACCATAGGCAATGAAAGTATTTAAGAGTTTGAGAAAGGGCGCTGACAGAATCTAAGCAGTGCTTAAACAAATTAATTAGCAGTAGTTTATAGGATAAAACAGATTGGGTAAAAAATAAAAATGAGTAACTAGGATGGAGATGGGCAGTGGGGGAGGTTTTTTGTTTGTTTGTTTGTTTTTTTGTTTTTTTTTTTTTGCCTCTTCTTATTGTTATGGCCAGAAGTAAGAACAATGCAAGGCTATACAATGTGAGGAAGAGACTGCTGTAGACAGCTTGGTTTTATGTCTGTAATCACATATAATTCTCACATTGTTATTACTTGATGACACTTATATCTTACTTTTTACACAAGATGTTTGTTTTGTTTGTTTTTGTATGCTGCCCAGTACTCTCTACAGTTGGCCTTCTCTCTTTTCATATTAAACATGGCCCTTTAATGTCAGATCAAGAGGCAGCATTTCTATGAAGCCACCACCACTAGCTCTTAAAGCTCTTGAAGCTCTTGTTATTCTTCCACTTCTTTGACTCCATTCTTTATTTATAACATAAAGCACATAAATAAATATGTAGTTATGTTTATATATTGCATAGTTAGCCTATTTATTATGGATGTATCTTGAATGTCTGGTTATATCTCAAGCCTCTTTATGTGCTGATCTGTAATTTACTCCCATTTTGTTGTGAGCATGTGGCAGATACTCAAGGAGATTGTGCAGAGGAGCTACTTGATTAATTTATGATAATCCCTTTCTTGTGCTATAATAACATCTATTCTCATTCTTTAGCATTAGGACATCAGTCAATCTGCCAAGGTAGAATTTTCAGATTGAACAGACACAAAGATATATCCATCCAGCTACAAGTCTCCAATGTTATAGAAAAAAAACAAAAAAGAACCAGAAAACAAGGACATATCCAGGAAACCATTTTAGTATGGTTTCCCTGCTTGTTGCTGGCAGTGTTAGTAGTACTCATAAATCTTCACATGATGGAAAATCCTGGGTCTGTGGATATTTGTTTAATCATTCCACTCCCTAAATGTTTGGATGTACAAACAGAACATTTTCCCCTCAGAGGTAAAGAAAAGAAAAGTTATCCCTTTTCAAATTTTGGAAGAAGATCTTATGAAAGGTAAAATTAATTAGTTACTACACTTACACCCACAATATGAAAGGCCTAAACAAAAATTCATCTATGAGTTTATGATTCCTCCTCCCAGCTCCATAGCTTGGAGAATTAAACTCTTTTTAAAGGATGTTTTAAATTTTATAAAAGAAAAAAAAAGATAACTTCATACTGAAGCCAATTAAGTTTAAATTATCTTGATAACTAATACATAAAAACAGACTATAGAAAGTTATCACCGAATAACATTGAGACAGAGAGATTAAGTGACTGATTCATAGTCACTATTTAAAATATTATAAAAATAAAATTAAAAAGGCAAAATGTGTTTAAATTCACAAGGTGATAGCTTCTTTCCACTTCATTTTCTGTTCTTTTGATATGGCATCATTACTTCAAGATTTCACACATTTTGAAGCATTCTGAGCCTGTATATGAATCCAAGAGGCAATGCATTTTCTGTATAAAAGCAAAGAAAAACATGGTGCCTACCTCACAAAATATGAAATGATGACTAGGAATTCACTCAGTTCTTGCACTGATAGTGATGGACGGATATACAAGTCAACCACTGCACTAATAGAATTGCAAAAGTAAAGATGGCAGAATATTTTCTAAGTTCTTCCAAATTAGTTTAAACTCTAAATTAATTTAGAAATTATTATGTTTTGAGAAATTTCTGAGGATGTACAGCAAATCAAATGTTTGAATTTAGTGATAATATTCAAGCTCCAGAAGTACCCAAGTCATAAAATTCAACCATGGGTTTTTGGATCGGTTATTTATTCCAAATAAGTAGACAGATTTTCCAGAAAAAGTGACAAGAAATGTCAGATAGAGAAGAGTAGAAGAGTTGAGTTGGAATTTAATAAAACGTTTGATACAGTACTATATAAAAAAGTGAAATTAAATCTCACATGTACACAACCTTGACGAAATAGTGAATGGGGTAAAAATTGGCTGGGGACCGGGTGCCGTGGCTCACACCTTTAATCCCAGCACTTTGGGAGGCTGAAGTGGGCAGACCACCTGAAGTCAGGAGTTTGAGACCAGCCTGGGCAACATAGCGAAACCCTGTCCCTACTAAAAATACAAAAAAATTAGCCAGTGTGGTGGCGGGCACCTGTAATCCCAGCTACTTGGGAGGATGGGGCATGAGAATCACTTGAACCCAGGAGTCAGAGGTTGCAATGAACTGAGACTGCACCATTGCACTCCAGCATGGGCTACAAGAGTAAGACTCCATCTCAAAAAAAAAAAAAAAAAAACTGCCTGTGATATAGAGGCCAGACTGTGGTAGTAAATAGGCAATCTAAAACTGTCATCACTAAGGTCATTTACAGTAGAGTAGGTTAAAGCACTCAAAAATATTTTCTGGTAAGAACCCTTGAACAGATAGAGTAGATATTCTAGTAGGTTTTTCTTTTCCATACTTTGGGCTCCAAGTAGCTTAGAAACAAGTAAGAAGCTGACAAGATGAATATTAAAAACAGTAATTTCTGAGTACAAACCTGTTTACATAAGACAATATGAGAGTAAGAGAAAAAATGTTATCTAATCCCGCGTTATATAATGACAGTGTACTAGTCGCTTTAAACTTAGGAATACCAAAGCAATTCAGTAAATTCAGAAGCAATAACAACAACAACAACAAAAGAAAAATAAAAGAAAATGAGAAAGAAAAAAAGAAAAGAAACCCCTTTTTTCAAGTTTGTCTTAATTAAATATATATAACCTCATGGAGCTCTCAACAATTTCTACTCTATAAAAATTTTTATTCATCTTTGCATGTTCATATTCTAGCACAGTGTCAGACAATAAAAACTATCATTGAAATAATGAATTGATTATAATTAATTAGTGTACAGCACTCTAGGAGCTAGGAGCATACAACAAAATAGAAGATGTGAAAAGGCCAGGAAAATGCACATACATACGATAATAATGCTATTTAAGCTACAATGAGAATTAAAAGCAAAAATTGGAATGGAATTCAAGGAGGAGAAATGAACATCTGGCTAAGGAATTTGAAAAGATTTTATGAAAGGCTTTGTTTGAAATAGGCAGAATTTTAATAATCTGGAAGAGAAAATGTCTATAAAAGCAGACAGATAAGAACAGCAAAGATGTGGATAGAATGTGTATTAACAATAGTGATTAATTTCATTGACTTATAAGTGTGTTTAGAGACATAAGAGGAGATAAGCTGACAGGAGAAACTACAGGGTACAGTGAATGAGAAAAACATGTAACGGTGAAGTTATCTGTTATAAAGTAATGTGGGATGAGGAAACCACATTTATACAGTATTAAGAAATTTCAAAATCCCACAGATATTTGTAACTTTCTCACTTTCTAATATAGTAAGAAAACTTTCAAATATAAAAAAGTTAAAAAAAACAATACAATGAATGCCCATAGGCCCACTACCAAGAGCTAATAACAATCAAAGTTTGGCTAAATGTATCCTATTTCTATTTGTTTGTTTACTGACGCATGGATGTATCTGGAAGTCAGACGCAGGTATTGTGATACATCACCTCTAAATACTTCAGCATGCATCTCATAAAAATAAGAACAAGCACAACAGTAACACCACCATCATATCAGAGAAGTTTAATAATTTGTTTATGTCCAATAATCCGTCCATATTTAATTTGGCATATATTTTATTTTTGGTTTTGTTTTTGTGAACGATAATGTAATCAAGTTTTACTCATATATTTTATTGTTAGACCTTTTTAGTCTCTTTAATTGGAAACAGATTCTTTACATTTTTTGTATTTTACAAAATTGACTTTCTAAGGAGAAAATTGTATTTCAGGGTGTCCTACTATTGTCAATTTATCTATTTCCTTTAGATATCCTTCAACTTTTATTTCCTCTGTATTTAGTATTAAAAAAGGGCCTAAACTTTTGATTCGATTAGATCAATATTTTTAGCAAGAATGAATCATACTGATGCAAAATACTTTCTATTGCATCACATCATGAGACAGATAACATCAATTTGTCCTGCTGTACATATCAGGAATTCTAAGATTGCTTACTTGGTTAAAGTGATGATTGTCAGAACTTTCCATAAAGATACATATTTTTTCTTTCGAATTAGCTACTAATTTACAAGATAATGCTTTGACTCCAAATAGAATAATATAAAATAGTCCTAATAGTTAATGCAAAAATTGATGATCTTTACTTGAATTAATGATGTTATTAGAAACTGTAAAATGTAATTTAAAAAATTTACCCCTATTTGTATGTTTATTTGCTGGCATATTTCTATATTAGAATGGCTTTTTTAGCAAGTAAGAATTTAAAAACCCTATGGGGTGTGTGTGTGTGTGTGCATGTTTCTTTTTTTAAAGGCAATTGTTACAGTAAGGACTGGATAAAATGAACTACTCCGGTGATAGTAAATGAGTTTTCCCTTGATCCTCTTTTTTTTGAGTAACGCTATAGTCTCATGAATTTTTATGTATTCATGTTGGTACAGTTGATTAATGTTATAATCCTTCATTATGCTCCAGTGTTTAGAAATTTGGCAATCTAGACCCCCTTCAACATGGCTCCAGTGTTCCTTTTCAAACACCCCCATTAGTCTTTGAATGCTTCCTTGCTTTTTAGCACAGTATTACCAGGCTCATTTTATATTTTTCCTACCTGGGACTTAGAATAAACCACTTTTACAAGGAGTTGTTAAATTTTTTAAGAAACTAGCATCTAGATGCTGGACATACTCACTGCTGCTGTGATATTGCAGCTCCTAGACAATTTTTATTGAAACACACACTATATAGAGAGACACTTTTTATCAAATTATAACAAAATGTACTTTCCCTTTGGTTTCATAATAACATGAATATATTTATTTATGTGATTCGTTCTGCAATACACACAAAATAGTTTCATAATTCAAATTTCATTAATATTATTAATTATAAAGCTCAGGAAAGTTTAAAATTCCTTTGCCACATTTGATGAAAATTACTTTGAATTTCTGAAGGTATTCTTCTAAGGACTGCTGAAAAGTCATTTGAAGCGATTTTATCATTAATATTATATATATATGTATATATACACATATATACACACACACGGATATCCACACATACATATACATACATATAAGTCTATATAGGTTAATTTATTTCTCTTATTTAATATTAAGCTTTGTTTCATTCCTTTTCTATTTTTGTATATGTAAAATACTTAATTAAAATTCAAAACTAAATTTAAAAGGCATAGGCGGAGAAGTCTTGCTTCCATTCCTATTCCCTCTCCTCCAAATACACTTTACTAGAGAATATAATCCAACATCATTTACCATATGAAAAAACATGAAAACATGACCGATTTTCAAGAGAAAAGACAATCAAGGCCTGAGTTAAGATGACCAACATGTTAGAATTAGCAGATAAGGGTTTTAAGTCAGCTGTTAAAACTATGCTCATGGATGAAAGAAAAATATGTTGATGAAGAAAAAGAAGAAATTCTAGTGGCAGAATAGGAATTATTTTAGAACTGAAAAGTACAATAACTGAAAATAACATTCTTGGGATCTAAAGTTTAGCATGAGTGGTAATGAATATATTAATTAATTTGATTGTGGTAATACTTACACAATATATACAAATATAAAATTATCACACTGTACACTTTGAATATAGTCAATCATTGACAAATTAATGAATTGGATGAGTGTTACATAAGAATGGAGATGAAAAAGGTAAGTTTCATCAAATTTTGAAGATACATCAATAAAACCTATACTAACTGAAGAACAGAGAGAAAAATAATTAGTCAATGGAGTAAGCTGTCCTGAATCACAAAAAGTGAAACTCTCTCATACTAAACAGAATTGATACCATATTGGTCTGATGAGAGCTAATTCAACCAAAACAACCACAATGAACAGTCTAGGTAGCCACCAGATAGAAAGAGAGCACCCTTCTCTGCAAATGGACAAATAGAAAAACATGGATCACCTACATTTTAAGATAGCATGTGTAGTTTTTTACCCCTTTCCCAAAGGAATGTGTGTGTGTGGGTGTGTGTGTGTGTGTGTGTCTGTGTGTCTGTATGTGTGTATATATGTCAATAGGAAAGTTTAGCCTAGATAGATGAGGTACATTTAGATTGGATACCATGTTATTTTCCTGAATAATCCTATAATAACTACAAGTTATTTGAAAAGGCTCCTTCTCATCATTTTTTATTTATTACCTTAAAACCAGTGGAATGAATTTAATGAGACTTTCTCAAGGTTTTTTTCCCCTTAGAGCTTTGACAGTATGCAATAGGCTTTTTGTTGCTGTTGTTTTGAGGCTGTCCCTGTTATGGAAAATTGCTAATCACAACGAGCATATTTGAGATAAATCTAGGTTCCTTCTATCCAAAACGTCAACCCAATTTACATGTCAGTCATTAGCACTGGAAATAAAGTTTACCTCAATATCTCGCAAATGAGAAGAGTAGAACACTGAAAAGTCTTAATAAGACAGTTATGAAACACCAAGTTTTCTAAAGCAATATCATAAATTAAAATAAAAATGAGAAGGGTGGGGCAAAATGGCAGAATAGAAGCCTACACCATTTGTTCCCCGCCACCCCCACAGGAATATCAAATTTTAACAACTATCTGCACTCAAAAAATACCATCACAAGAACCAAAAATTAGGTGAGCAATCACAGTATCTGGTTTCATCTTCATATTGCTAACAGAGGAATTGAATAGGGTCAGAGAGACAGACTTGGATCACCAATGTCACGCCTCCCTTATTCCCTGGCAGTGGCCTTGTGGTGTGGAAATTCTATGCACTTTGGAAAGGGACAACATAGTGACTGGAGGACTTTGTATTAAATTTGGCACTGCCTTGTCATAGCAGAGAGCAAAGTCGTGTAGGGCTCAGCCAATACCCGTGCGTGAAAGGAGTACTTGAATAAGCCCTAGCCAGAGGGGAATCACCCCTCCCAGTAGTTGAAAATTGAGTTTCTCAGCAAGCCTTGCTACCACAGACCAAACTGCTCTGGGGTCCTAGGTAAACTTGAAAGGCAGTCTAAAACACAAGCATAGCAATTTTTAGGCAACTCCTAGTGCAGAACTGGGCTCAGAGACAGAGGACTAGGGTGGCATATGACCTAAGGAGACACGAGCCAGAGCAGCTAAGGAAGGGCTTGTGCCACCCCTACCCAAACCCCAGGCTGCAAAGTTTGCAGCAATGAAAGTAACCCCTTCCTTCTGCTTAAGGAGAGGAGATCAAAGAGTAAAGAGAACTATACCAGCTCAGCCGCAGTAGGATACGGCACTGGGTAGAGTTGTGAGGTCCCCATTCCAAGCCCCAGCTCATGGATGACATTTCTAGATACTCTGGGCCAAAAGAGAACCTGCTGCCTTGAAAGGAAGTCTAGAAGGACCCATCTCTCACTGACTAAAGAGCCCTTGGACCCAGAATAACCAGCAACAACACCCAGGTAGTATGCCATGGGCCTTGGGCTCTGAGACATGCTGACATCAGGTGTGATCCAACACTGTTGCTGTGGTGGTTAAAGTGAAAGACTCCTTCCGTTTTAGAAAAGCAGAGGGAAAAGTAAAAGTAAAGGGAACTTTGTCTTTCACCTTAGGTACCAGCTTGACCACAGTGGAGTAGAGCAACAAGCCAGCTCTTGGGGACCCTGAGTTCAGGACTTGGATCTTTAACAACATTTCTAGAGCTGCTCTGGGCCAGAGGGGATGTCACTTCCCTGAAGGTTGAGTCCCAGGCCTGGCAGTATTCATCACAAGCTGACTAAAGAGCCCTTGGGCTTTAAGTGAACATCAGCGGTGGTCTGGCAGAATGCCCATGGGCCATTGGTGATGATGCCCTTAGGGAGATGCTCCTCTGCCGTGGAAAAAGAGAGAAGAGTGGGAAGAACTTTGTATTGTGGTTTGAATGCCAGGTTACCCACAGTAGAATAGAACATAAGGCAAATTTCTAAAGTTTTTGACTGTAATCCCTGGATCCCAGGAGTATCTCTGGATCTACCCATGGCCTGGGGCACCTTGCTGCCCTGAAGAGGACACAGACCTGGCTGGCTTCATCACCTGCTGATTGCAGTGCCCTATGGCCTTGAGTGAACATAGGCAGTAGCCAAGTATTGGTTACAGTGAGCCTTAAGTGAGACCCTGGCTGTGCTGGCTCCAGGTCTCATCCAGCACAGTCCCAGTTGTGGTGGCCACAGGGATGTTTGCATCACCACACCCCTAGTTCCAGGTTGCTCAGCACAGAGAGTGAGATTATATTTGCTTGGGAGAAAGAGGAAAGAACAAGAGTCTCTGTTGGGTAATCCAGGGAATTCTTCTAGATCTTATCTAAGATCACCAAGGGAGTGCCTCTATGAGTCTGCAAAAACAACAGTGCTATTGGGTTGAATAGCCATTGAATGCCTAGAATGCCTCCGCAAGAAAAACTGACACATACAAGCTCAGACTGCAAAGACTACAATAAATACTCTCCAATGTCCAGAAGTAGATAAACATCTATAAGCAAGCATCAAGACAAGAAAAACGTGACCATGACAAATGACCTGAATAAGGCAGTATAGATCAATCTTGGAGAAACAGAGATATGTGACCTTTCAAACAGAGAATTCAAAATAGCTATGTTGAGGAAACTCCGTGAAATTCAAGATAACAGAGAAGAAATTTAAAATCCTATCAGATAAACTTTAAAAAGAAATTGAAATAATCAAAAAGAATTAAGTAGATATTCTAGAGTTTATAAATGCAATGGACGTACCGAGAAATGCGCCAGAGTCTCTTAATAGCAGAATTTATCAAGCAGAAGAAACAATGAACTTGAAGATAAGCTACTTAAAAATACACAGTAAAAGGAGACAAAATAATTTAAAAAAATAAAAACAATGAAACACATCTACAAGATTTAGAAAATAGCCTCAACAGGGCAACTCTAAGAGATTTTGGCCATAAAGAGGATTTAGAGAAAGAGATGGGGTAGAAAGTTTATTCAAAGGAATAATAACAGCAAGCTTCCCAAATGTAAAGAAACATATTAACAGTCTGGGACAAGAGGTTATAGAACACAAAGTAGATTTAACCCAAAGAAGCATACTTCAGAGTATCTAATAAGCAAAATCTCAAAGGTCAATAATAAAGGATCCTAAAAGAAGCAAGAGAAAAGAAACGAATAACACACAATGGAGCTCCAATATATCTGTTAGCAAACTTTTCAGTGGAAACCTTACAGGCCAGGAGAGAGCGGTGTGAGGTATTTAAAATGCTAAATAAAAAAACTTTTACCATAGAATAGTATATTCAGTGAAAACATCCTTCAAGCATGAAGAAGAAATAAGGACCTTCCCAGACAAACAGAAGCTGAAGGATTTCATTGACATTAGACCTGTCCTACAAGAAGGGTTAAAGGAAGTTCTTCAAACTGAAAGAAAAAGATTTTAATGAGCAAGAAGACATCAGGTAAAGGTACAAATCTCACGGTAATAGTAAGCGTACAAAAAAACACAGAATATTATAACACAGTAATTGTGTGTAAACTACTCTTATTAATACTTTCAGTAGAAATACTAAACAATGAACCAAAAATAATATTTATAATTTTCAGGACATAGACAGTACAATAAAACAAAATAGAAACAACAAAAATTAAAAACTGAGAGGATGAATTGAAAGTTCAGATTTTATATTAGTTTTTGTGTGTTTGTTTGTTTATGCAATTAGTGTTAAGTTGTCATCAATTTAAAATAATGGATTATAAGATAGTATTTTCAAACCTTGTGGTAACTTCAAGTTGATAAACACTCAAAAGATACACAAAAATAAAAAGCAATGAATTTAATCATTCCGCCAGAGACAATCAGCTTCACTAAGAGAAAGACAGGAAGAAAAGAAGAAAGGAAGACAAAACCAGAAAACAGATAATACAATGGCAGGAATAAGTCTCTCCTTATCAATAATAACATTGAATGTAACTAGAAAAGCAGGAGCAAAGCAAATCCAAAATTAGTAGAATAAAAGAAATAATAAATATGATATCAATAATAAATGTATTTGAAAAAAATTCAAAAGATCACAAAACAGATACATAGACCAATGGAACAGAATAGAGAACCTGAAAAAAATCTAAATACTTATAGTAAACTCAAGGTGCCAAGAATATACACTGGGGGAAAGACTGTCTTTTCAATAAATGATGCTGGAAATCTGGACACCCATAGGCAGAAGAATGAAACTAGATTGATATCTCTTGCCACATATAAAAATCAAATAAAAATGGACTAAAGGCTTAAATCTAAGACCTCAAAACTGTGAAACTCCTACCAGAAAACACTGGAAAACTCTCCAGGACTTTGGTCTGGGCAAAAATTTCTTGAGTAATACCCCACAAGCACAGGCAACCAAAGCAAAAGTATACAAATCAGATCACATCAAGATAAAAAGGTTTTGCAGACCAGGCACGGTGGCTCACACCTGTAATCCCAGCACTTTAGGAAGCCAAGGCGGGCAGATTGCTTAAGCCCAGGAGTTTGAAACCAGCCTGGGCAACATGGTAAAAATCTGCCTCTACAAATAATACAAAACTTAGCTGGGCATGGTGGCATGTGCCTGCAGACTGAGCTATTCAGGTGGCTGAAGTGAGAGGATTACTTGAGCTCAGGAGTTCAAGGCTGAGGTGAGTTATGATCATGCCACTGACACTGCACTCCAGCCTGGGAGATAGAGCGAGACCCTGACAAACAAATAATAAACAAACAAACAATCAAAAAACTTCTACACCACAAAGGAAACAATTAACAACGTGAAAAAACAATCCACAGAATGGGAGAAAATATTTGTGAACTACCCATCTGTGAAGGGATTAATCACCAGAATATATAAGGAACTCAGCTCTCTAGAAAAAATATCTAACATCTATTTAAAAAAATGGGCAAAATATTTCAATAAACATTTCTCAAAAGAAGACATACAAAAGTCAAACAGGTATAGGAAAAGCTGCTCAACATCATTGATCATCAAAGAAATGCAAATCAAAACTACAATAAGATATCATCTCATCCCAGTTAAAATGGCATTTATCCAAAAGACAGGCAATAACAAATGTTGGAAAGGCTATGAAGAAAAGAGAACCTTCATTCACTGTTGGTTGGAATGTAAATTAGTACAACCACTATGGAGAACAGTTTGGAAATACCTCAAAAAACTAAAAACAGAGCTAGCATATGATCCAGCAATCCCACTGCTGGGTATGTATCTAAGAAAAAGGAATTCAGTATATTGAAGAAAGATCTGTTCTCCCATGTTGTTGCAGCACTGTTCACAACGGCCAAGACTTTGAAGCAACCTAAATGTCCATCAACCCATGAATGTGTAAAAGAAAAAACATGGTGCTTATACACAATGGAGTTTTATTCAGCCATAAGGAAATAAGATTCAGTCAGTTGCAACAACATGAATGGAACTAAGTGAAATAAGCCAGGCACAGAAAGACACACATCGCATGTTCTCAATTATTTGTGGGATCTAAAAATCAAAACAGTTGAACACATGGAGATGGCAGAAGGAAGGTTACCAGAGGCTGGAAAGGATAATTAGAAGGGGTAAAATGCGAGGTGGGTATAATTAATGGGTACAAGAAAAATAGTTTGAAAGAATAAGTGAGACTTAGTATTTTATAGCACAAAAGGGGGACTATAATCGAAATAATTTAATTGTACATTTTGGAATAACTAAAAGAATATACTTAGATTGTTTGTAACACAAAGATAAATGCTTATAGGAATGGATACCCCACTTCCCATGATATGATTATTACATATTGGTTGCCTGCACTAAAATATCTCATGTACTCCATAAATATATACAACTACTATGTACTCACAAAAATTAAAAATTAAAAATTAAAATAAAATGACAATAAAAAAACAGCACACTGTAACAAATTGAAATGGGAGATTTCCTATATATTGTTAAGGGAAAATAACAGTTTTCATTGAACTATATAAGTAATGTGCTAAATTTTAACTTATAAACTTTTCTCAAGCAAACATTCACTCAAAATTCATTGGAAATTAACTGAAGTTGTGACCGCTGATGAGAGAAATAGGATATAGATGTTCTATGAGGTCTTCAGCTTTATAAAATGAAGTTATTGATTTAACATGTAATTCAAATTAAAATAGTTTAAAATTTTAATAAAATGGGATAAATTACTGTTGCTATACTATTAAACTTTATAAATTATAAAAGATTTCTGTATATATTAATTCATTTTCTTGTGCTGTTCTGAGCTGCGACCTGTCAGCCCTTCTGATTTCACCACTTTTAGAGTAGACAGTTCCAAATCCTCTGTTAGAGTTTCATCTTTCATCCAGATTTTCACTTAAGTTTCTCTTTGCTTTTCTCTCTAGGAAATGCATTCTCCTGTTTAAAGGGGGTTTTAAACAATTGTTCTGAGAAACTCTGTCTCAAAAAATATCAAAACTTCTTTCAAGAAAAGAGAACACAGTTTTAGTTTTTAAAGGTGGAACTTGACTACTTAAACTGAGGTCATGCAAGTTGCATTGTTTTTTTCCCTTGTTGGATCACATCCAGAGCATTAAATTAACTATTGGAAATGAAGTTTGTCCAGAAAAATGAATGTAGCTAGTGAAGTCATAGAAAAACCATATCATGAAAGTCGAAAGGAACTAGATATGTTCAACTAGGTAGGAGGTGATTTAAGTTTTTAATTATTTCCAGATATGTGGAAGGCTGAAGTTTTGAAGGTAGATTTATTTGATACTGTGAAGTGTAAATGAAACAAAGGAAAATAGTTATAAAATTATTCCTTTTTAATTTTTTTTTGTTTTTCAGTAAGTTATTGGGGTACAGGTTATATCTGGTTACATGAGTAAGTTCTTTAGTGGCAATTTGTGAGATTTTGGTGCACCCATCACCCAAGCAGTATACACTGCACCATATTTGTAGTCTTTTATCCTTTGCACCCCACCCCCAACTCTTCTCCTCAAATCCCCAAAGTCCATTGTATCATTCTTATGCCTTTGCATTCTCTTAGCTTAGCTCCCACATAACAGTGAGAACATACAATGTTTGGTTTTCCATTCCTGAGTTAATCGCTTAGAATAATAGTCTCCAATCTCATCCAGGTCACTGCAAATGCTGTTAATTCATTCCCTTTAATGGCTACACAGTATTCCATCATATATATATACACCACAGTTTCTTTATCCACTCGTTGACTGATGGAAATTTAGGTTGGTTCCATGATTTTGAAATTGTGAATTATGCTGCTATAAATGTGTGCACAAATGACTTCTTTTCCTCTGGGTAGATACCCAGTAGTGGGATTGCTGGATCAAAGTGTAGTTTCTACTTTTAGTTCTTCATGGAATCTCCACACTGTTTTCCATAGAACCCTTCTAGACACTGGTTTAGGCAAGGATTTCATGACCATGAACCCAAAAACATATGCAATAAAAACAAAGATAAATAGCTGGGATCTAATGAAAATTTTTCAACATAAGAAAATAGTTTCCTCTTCCAAAAGAATTTCATACGCATATTACATCCATGACTCTGTTAAATTTGATTTGTCTCAGGAGATCTATGGTAGAATGACTTATTGTACTGACTTCTCAGAGGATCGAATAGTAACCAGTAAAGATTTCTCCCTGGCCAAAGGTTAGTTAGAAGGTTCTTTTCAGCAGGAAATGGCTTTCATTGAGGAAGTTGCTTCTAAAAAACATGCAAAGAAATGTAACATAGACCATCTATTTTCTGTTTTTCTTTGGTATGAATTAAAATATAGACATGGAGGATTACATTTTCACATAATTTGATTTAACTATTATTTCTGTATTATCAGAAATGCCCATTATTTTCTTGAAGACTCCACTTTAAAAAACTCCTTAAGAATAATATCATTGTCGACATATAAAGATCAAGACAAAGATCTCCAATACAGATTGGTCCAAGTAATTTAAATATGCAAAATATTAACTTCTGAGTGACATTCAAATTTCTCACTTTGCCTATCAGTATCAGGTCTGAGAAGCTAATGTTAGTTTCTGACCCTGACCTCCTGATCTTTTTTTTAGCATTAGCCATTTTTCCCTCAGTGTTGTCTACTTACATTTAATCTTTGATTTCCCTGGTTAATCTCTTAACCCCATCTATTTCTCAGTAAGATCCTGTCAACTACAAGAATTCTCATCCTATGAGTGAGGAAAATTCAGATCTGTATATGAAATCTAATTACTTTATCAAACCAAAATATTCTATTTTAATGGTATTCAGACATTAGCATCTGTAAATATTACATGGATGGAGAAACAATGTTCAAACGCAGATTTCAAGAATCTATACTCTTAAAAGTTGATTTAGTAGATACAAAGTGGGCATAGAAATTTGCATTTTAACAAGTATTTCAGGTGATCCACATTAGTTGCTTTATTATTAATAACAAGTATTCTGATGCAGGTGATCCATACCAGTTGCCTTTTTATTAAATTTTGTAATATAATAATAACATCAATTCTGCCTGTGTCAAAGGTTTTTAAGGTGAAGCTCAAAATAAGATAACATTTGTGTTGAGGACAAAACTGTTTATTATTATTATTATTAGAAATGCTTTTGTGTGTTTTGTTCTATGCATTTGTGTTAGTCCATTTTCACACTACTGATAAAGACATACCCAAGACTGGATAACTTATTTTTAAAAAGAGTTTTAATGAAATCATCATTCCACGTGGCTTGGGAGGCCTCAAAATCATGGGGGAAGGTGAAAGTCACATCTTACATGGTGGCAGGCAAGAAAGAATGGATGCCAAGCCAAAGGGAAAACCCCTTGTAAAACCACCAGATCTCATGAAACTTATTCACTACCACGAGAACAGTGTGGGGAAAACCACACCTATGATTCACTTATTTCCCACTGGGTCCCTCTCACAACATGTGAGAATTATGGGAGATACAATTCAAGTTGAGATTTGGATGGGGACACAGCCAAACCATATCAACATTTTTTATCCATTATTACTAAGCTTCCCCCCAGTATCTGGATGATGTCAAGAATTGTAGAATGTTAGAGGTACAAGTGACTGTGAATATTCTGTACCCCAAACCTATTTGTTCTTTAATTCACCAATTCATTGATTCACTTAGTCAGATAGATACTGTTCTGAGACAGGTACAAAATTTAGGGAAAAGCCACAGAATAGAGTGACCAGCTTCCAGGTGAAGTTAAAGGAGGATTTGCAAAAGCAGACCTTTGATGTGAATTTGAATTTAAAGTGGAATTTTGGAAATTAAACTTAGTATAGCCATAAGAAATGATGTTAACCAAGAGCATTTTGATAGGGAAGTTTTATTCTGTCATGCTGTTGTAGGTGGACTTGAAATTAGTCCAGAAGGCACCAGCGAATCATTGGAAAGCTCTTTCATTATTGACATACACGCCCACACTAGTATGATTATCTATGTGTGATGATAACCATGTGAAGAAGCAAGCAGAATGTGGAAGTGAGAAGACAAGGTAAGGGTTAATTGCAGTAGGTTGATGCAAAATTAATTGCAGTTTTTGCCATTGACAGTAATGGCAAAACCCCCAATTAGTTTTGCACCAGTCTAAATAATATCTACAATATTATGTGAGTAAAGAGGGGGAATGCAATTCAGAAAACAGTAAAATAAAATTAACATAACTTGTCAGTAATACCTCCTAACAAAGGTAGAATCCAGAGCTTCCTGGCATATACTATACTTCATGGTGACAACTGAACCAAATGCTGAGGCAATTTGATTAGCTGGAGGAGCCAGAAACTAGTGAGAGTAAGGAGAATTGAACGGCAGACTCTTGAGAGAAGGTACTGCTTACAAAAAGAGGGTAGTTCTGAGTCTAATGCTGAGCTTTAGGTTCAATTTAGGATTAGATTCTCAAAAACAAGCCCAGAAAAATCAATTTATTAAAGCAAACATGAAAGCAAGGAAATATGGACATAATAAGAATCTTTTGTCACTAAATTATATGCAATATTTCTTTGCTTCTTGTGCCTATTTTTTTCTATGCAAATTGGTCATAAACCATTATATTTAAAATAACATTCTTCCACATATTCCTGTAGCACGGTTTAAAAATGGTTGTCAATGTGGAAAGAAATCTAAACAAAACAAAATAAAAAAGAACTCTGTTATGAAAGATATTACATTATTTCTTTAATTTTTCCTTTGTAATTTCACTTTTCTGTGTCTGTGTCAGTCTGAATCAAATTACTTGCATTTTGGACTTAGTCTAATGGTAAACATGTTTTTGTTTGTCCATGGAAGACAGACCATTGATTTTAAAGTTAAGATAATAATCTAAAAGTCTCTACAGGTGTAAATACCAGAGAAAAAAAGTTGAATTATTTGTGGTTAAAAGTAGTATAATTAAGTAACTGCATAACGTGAAGAAATTGAAAAAAGATATATTGAAGAGTGAAAACTATTAAGGTTCTTATACAGAAACTTCCCAGGGTATAGTGGAAACTCTGGCATTTTAACTGCTTTATTCTTACTGGAGAGAGGTTGAAATATCTGTCAGAGAAAGATGCTCCCCGACTAAAGAAAGGACAAAAAAAGTTAAAGTCCAAACATACCGTGATTCTTGGAATCACCAAATTTTTATTTATTCCTTTTCAAAAAGAGGTAAGTGTTTAAGGTTACATATGTCATTACTCTAGAGGGTCCAACAGATGACCAGAAAATTGAACTGAATAAAGCAGAGTGTGCACTGTCAAAGACAGCAAAGGTATTTTGTAGTTCGCATTTCTTCTCTATATTTCATTTTTTTGGAGTATTTACTGTAAACTTGACCCTCATAGTCTTGCTCTCTGTCTACACACACACACACACACACACACACACACACACACACACTTCTCATCTCCTCTATACACATTTATCTTTCTGAGATAGCACTGTGAGTCATTATAAGTATAATGAGAAAAAATAAATGGGAAAGCTGTTTGCAAACAACGCGTAGTACTATAGAAAAGCTTGCTAATAATTGAGGGCAATCAAATATTTCACAATAAAACACCATGCCCATAGGTTGATAATTGCACTTTTTTTACCCTTATCTAAATCCAATTAGGTGAATTTGCCAGCAGTTGTCATTGTAATCTTGGTATCTATGGTAACCTCTGAGAAGAAGAAGAAGAAAAAAGGGCAGCCTCTGTTTGTTCTGTCCTCATATTTAAGGAGTTCCTGGAATGTATATATTTTAAGTTATAAGAACTATAATAAGTCACAGAGTGTTTTTGTGTAGCAGTGAATCATGTACCTTGGGGATGAAGGGTCAGGTTGAAAGCAAGTGCTACTGAAATTAATGGTGCCAAGAAGAGAAATAATGTAAGGATTCTTGCCCTTGAACATGTCCAGCCACAGCTGCAGAGGTGCATTGATAGCCTGCATTCTGATACGCAAAACAAATGAGACAATGGGACACAGGGTGAGGTGAGACATCTCTTTCCAATGAATTCTGCCTCATGGAGTTTGAAGGAGCATTATTTCTACAATGCTCTGTCTTATAAAGGTTAGTGGGGCGGGGGTTGTATGTATTCAGTCATTTTCCATTTTATTTTTCAAAATAAAAGAGAACAATGCTTCTGATGTCTATCATATCTGTTCACTTAAATTAAAGTTTCTATTTGCACCATAGTAGCAGAGTCTATTAAATGTGAGAGTAAAATGGAACATGAGAGATCTGATTAGGATTATAATTGTATCACTGAAGGCTGGGCGTGGTGGCTCACGCCTGTAATCCCAGCACTCTGGGAGGCTGAGGCGGGTGGATCACCAGAGGTCAGGAAATTGAGACTAGCCTGGCCAACATGGTGGAACTCCATCTCTATTAAAAATACATAAATCAGTCGAGCATGGTGGTGGGCACCTGTAATACCAGCTACTTGGGAAGCTGAGACAAGAGAATCACTTGAACCTGGGAGTTGGAGATTACAGTGAGCCTAGAACACACCATTGCACTTCAGCCTGTGTGACAAGACTGAAACTCCATCTCAAAAAAAAAAAAAAAAAATTATATCACTGAGTAAAGGATGGGTGGTAATCTGTAAGGATTCGGCCCCAATGAGGAAAAGGCAGTCTGAAGATTTACAGAACTAATCAGTTGAAAAACTTTTTCTGCTTTTCATTCTATTGCCACATTCCAAAATTATTGCAATGAAACAAGCTATAAATACATGTCATGAGGCTCTTATAGGACAAAAATGACATCCAAAGTATGCATTGATTGTTTTCATCACAGTTCAGTATGAACACGCTTTGATTCAAACCTGATTAGGATTTCTGGCTCGATTGCATTTTAATTCTCTAACAATTATTTGGGATTCAATTTTATCCTGAACTGCATCATTTAATTTTCCACCTGCAAATTACTTTGAACTCCCCAGAGATCATAGTAACTAAGCTCAGAACACCATTACAGTGTTCCTATTACTTGATAGCTACAGGCACTAATGAAGAACTTCAAGCATGATACTATTTATTTTCTACATGATGCTTGATTCTAGCAGTTCTCCAATGGTCTGACTAATGTCAGAAATTCAAATCAGTTACGTAGGAGAGAGAGGAGCATATGCTCTTATTTTCTCTCTAGATTTAAATATCCTTGTGGTAAACGATCATATCATCAGCAAACAGTGACAGTTTGACTTCCTTTTTACCAATTTGGATGTCCTTTATTTCTTTCTCTTGTCTGATTGCTCTGGCTAGGACTTCCAGTACTGTGTTGAAGAGGAGTGGTGAGAGTGGGCATCCTTGTCTTGTTCCAGTTCTCAGAGGGAATGCTTTCAACTTTTCCCCATTCAGTATTATGTTGGCTGTGGGTTTGTCATAGATGGCTTTTATTGTATTAAGATATGTCCCTTGTATGCTTATTTTGCTGAGAGTTTCAATCATAAATAGATTCTAGATATTTTCAAATGTTTTTTCTGAGTCTATTGAGAATATCATGTGATTTTTTAAAAAATTTGTTTATGTGGTGTATCACATTTATTGACTTGCATATGTTAAACCATCCCTGCATCCCTGGTATGAAACTCACTTGATCATGGTGGATTATCTTTTTGAAATGTTGGATTCGGTTAGCTAGTATTTTGTTAATGATTTTGGCATCAATGTTTATCAAGGATATCAGTCTGTAGTTTTCTTTCTGGTTATGTCCTTTCCTGGTTTTGGTGTTAGGGTGAAGCTGGTTTCATAGAATGAATTAGGGAGGGTTCCTTCCTTCTCTGTTTTGTAGTATAGTGTCAAAAGTATTGGTACCAATTCTTCTTTGAATATCTGGTAGAATTCTGCAGTGAATCCATCTGATCCTGGACTTTTTCTTTTGTAGACAATGATGCCCACTCTCACCATTCCTCTTGAAGTTCCAACCAGAGCAACCAGACAAGAGAAAGAAATAAAGGGCATCAAAATCGGTAAGGAGGAAATCAAACTGTTTGCTAGCAATGTGATTGGTTACCTTGAAAACCGTAAGTACTCCTCCAGAAAACTCCTAGAATGGATAAAAGAATTCAGGCTGGATGTGGTGGCTCATGACTGTAATCCAGCAATTCGGGAGGACAAGGCGGGCAGATCACCTTAGGTTGGGAGTTTGAGACCAGCCTGACCAACAAGGAGAAACTCTGTCTCCACTAAAAATACAAAGTTAGCTGGGCGTGGTGGCACTTGCCTGTAATCCCAGCTACTCGGAAGGCTGAGGCAGGAGAATGGCTTGGACCCAGGAGGTGGAGGTTGCAGTGAGCCGAGATCCTGCCATTATACTCCAGCCTGGGAAACAAGAGCAAAACTCCATCTCAAAAAAAAAAAAGAATTCAGCAAAGTTTCCAGATACAAAATCCATGTACACAAATCAGTAGCTCTTCTATACACCAACACCTACCAGGCAGAGAATCAACCCCTTTTACAATAGCTGCAAAAAATAAAATAAAATACTTGGGAATATACCTAACAAAGGAGTCAAAAGACCTCTACAAGGAAAACTACAAAACACTACTGAAAGAAATCATAGATGATGCCAACAAATGGAAACACATCCCATGCTCATGGATGGATAGAATCTACATTGTAAAAAATGACCATATGGCCAAAAGCAATATACAAATTCGATGCAATATCCATCAAAATACCATCATCATTCTTCACAGAATCAGAAAACACAATTCTAAAATTCATATGGAACCAAAAAAGATCCCACATAGTCAAAGCAAGGCTAAGCAAAAAGAACAAATCTGGAGGCATCACACAATCTGATTTCAAACTATACTATAAGGTCATAGTCACCAAAACAACATGATATTGGTATAAAAATAGGCACATAGACCAATGGAACAGAATAGAAAACCCAGAAATAAACCCAAATACTTACAACCAACTGATATTTGACAAAACAAACAAAAACATAAAGTGGGGAAAAGATACCCTTTTCAACAAATGGTGCTGGGATAATCAGCTAGCCACATGTAGGAGAATGAAACTGGATAGTCATCTCTTACCTTATACAAAAATCAGTGCAAGATGGATTAAGGACTTAAACTTAAGACCTGAAACTACAAAAATTCTAGAAGATAACATTAGAAAAACCCTTCTAGACATTAGCTTAGGCAAGGATTTCACGACCAAGAATCCAAAATCAAATGAAATAAAAATAAAGATAAATAACTGGGATCTAATTAAACTAAAGAGCTTTTGCATGACAAAAGGAACAGTCAGCAGAGTTAACAGACAACCCACAGAGTGGGAGAAAATCTTCACAATCTATACATCTGAAAAAGGACTAATATCCAGAATCTACAATTAACTCAAATCAGTAAGAAAAAAAATTCTCTCAAAAAGTGGGCTAAGGACATGAACAGACAATTCTCAAAAGAAGATATGCAAATGGCCAACAAACATATTAAAAAATGCTCAACATTACTAATAATCAGGGAAACGCAAATCAAATCCACACTGAGACATTACCTTACTCCTGCAAGAATGGCCATAATAAAAAAATTAAAAAAAACAAAAAACAGTAGATGTTGGCATAGATGTGGTGAACAGGGAACACTTCTACACTGCTGGTGGGAATGTAAACTAGTACATCCTCTATGGAAAACAGTGTGGTAATTTCTTAAAGGACTAAAAGAAGAACTACCATTTGATCCAGCAATCGTTCTACTGGGTATCTACCCAGCAAAAAATAAGTCATTATTCGAAAAAGATACTTTCACATGCATGTTCATAGCAGCACAATTCATGATTGCAAAATCATGGAACCAACCCAAATGCCCATCAATCAATCAGTGAATGAAGAAACTTTGGTACATATATAAGATGGAATACTATGGAGCCATAAAAACGAATGAATTAACAGCATTTGCAGTGACCTGGATGAGATTGGAGACTATTATTCTAAGTGAAGTAACTCAGGAATGGAAAACCAAACATTGCGTGTTCTCACTGATATGTGGGAGCTAAGCTATGAGAACACAAAGGTATATGTATAATACAGTGGACTTTGGGGACTCAAGGGGAAGAGTGAGAGGCGGGTGAGGGATTAAAAGGCTACAAATGTGGTACAGTGTATACTGCTCAAATGATATGTGCACCAACATCTCACAAATCAACACTAAGGAACTTATTCATGTAATCAAATATGACCTGTGCCTCAATAACTTATGGAAAAAATTTTTAAAAAGTCACTCACAAAAAAATAAATAAATATCCTTGCAGGAATGAACCATTCCTAAATACCTAAAATTCTTTAATGCCTAGTATTAATGGCTATCATTCATTGAATCTTTGTGTTACAGACTTAAAAAAATCTCTAATCCCTATGTCATTCCTACAAAGAAGATATGATTCACCTTCTATATCCCTATTCCTGCTTTTTTTTTAAACAAAATTTATAGATAGTGCAATTAAGTAATTTATTCAAAATCTCACAGCTAATATGTGGAAGAACAGACTGAAAACTAAGTCTATAAGAGTTTAAATCCTACACCTTTTCCATTACATCACATTCATAGAATCTCATTTTATGTAACACAATTTTATGATTTCTGTGGTACACAGTGTATATTAACATTAAGGCTTACAGGTGATGAAAGGACTCTAAAAGGAAATAGAAGGCATAGTCAATTACACAAAATTTGCAATAATAATTTGATATTTTCCAAAGCATTCTTTGAATATACAGTTATTTGTAGTAATTTCTTTTGTGGTAATTTATGTCAATACAAGTTATTATCTAATTGTTATACAAAAGGGTGATGAGTCACAGAAAATGAATAAGTAACATAATATCCATTATTACAGTTCTAAAAAAGAGATGTTCAGGGTTATTAAATACAAATATAGTATTTAACAATTAGTAATGATGGGGAACATCTGTTAATTGTTTATGTTGTGCTCACTACTATGTTAACCATGAAAAAAGCTTTATCACATTTAATTCTCACCTCATCTCTCATCATTAGGGAAACATGGGTTTAGGGGGTTTAAGTATCTTACCTGATGCTGTGGTTTGAATGTGTCTTCAAAACTCCCATTAAAACTTAATCCCCATGTGGCAGTATTGAGAGACAGGGCTTTTAATAGGTGATTGAATTGTGAGGGAGAGAGTTCATGAATGGATTACTCCATTTATGTATTAATGAATTAATGACTCATGAATTAAGAAGAGAAAGGGAGACTTGAGCTAGCACATTAACATGCTCAGCTCCCTCCGCATGTGATATCCTATGACACATCAGCAATCTTCAGAGTCCCCATTAGCAAGAAGGCTCTCGCTGGCAGCAGTGGCTCACAACCGTAATTTTAATAGTTTGGGAGGCTGAGGTGACAATATCACTTGAGGCCATGAGTTCAAATCAAGTTTGGTCAACATACTGAGACTATGTCTCTACAAAAAAATAAAAATAAATAAATTTAAAAAAAAGGTATGCCGGTTGTGTATTCTTGTAGCCCCAATGACTCAGGAGGCTAAGGTGGAAGGATCACTTGAACCTATGCGGTCAAAGCTGCACTGACCTATGATGACACGAATGATTATGCCACTGCACTTCACCCTGGGTAACAGAGCAAGATCCTGATTCTTTTAAAAAAATAGAAAAAGGCCGGGAGCGGTGGCTCACGCCTGTAATCCCAGCACTTTGGGAGGCCCAGGCGGGCGGATCACGAGGTCAGGGGATCAAGACCATCCTGGCTGACACGGTGAAACCCCGTCTCTACTAAAAATACAAAAAATTAGCCGGGCGTGGCGGCGGGCGCCTGTAGTCCCAGCTACTCGGGAGGCCGAGGCAGGAGAATGGCGTGAACCCAGGAGGCGGAGCTTGCAGTGAGCCGAGATAGCGCCACTGCACTCCGGCCTGGGCGAAAGAGCGAGACTCTGTCTGAAAAAAAATTAAAATTAAAATTAAAATTAAAAAAAGGCCAGGTGCGGTGGCTCATGCGTGTAATCCCAGCGCTTCGGGAGGCCGAGGCAGGCGGATCATGAGGTCAGGAGATTGAGACCATCCTGGCTAATACGGTGAAACCCCGTCTCTACTAAAAACACAAAAAATTAGCCGGGCGTGGTGGCAGGCGCCTGTATCCCAGCTACTCAGGAGGCTGAGGCAGGGGAATCGTTTGAACCAGGTAGGCAGAGGTTGCGGTGAGCCGAGATCGCATCACTGCGCTACTGTACTCCAGCCTGGGTGATAGAGCGAGATTCCGTCTCAAAATAAATAAATAAATAAATAAATAAATAAATAAATGGAGACCAGGCGCGTTGCCTCGAGCCTATAATTCCAGCACTTTGGGGTGCCAAGGTGGGAGGATCGTTTGAACCAAGAATTTGAGACCAGCCTGGGGAACATAGTGAGACCCTGTCTCTACAAAAGTAAATAAATAAAAACTAGCCAGGCATGGTGGCTCATGCCTGTAGTCCCAGCTACTTGGGAAGCTGAGGCAGGAGAATCACTTGAGTCCAGGAGGTCAAGTCTGCAGAGAGCTGTGTTCGTACTACTGCACTCCAGCCTGGGCAACAGAGCCAGGCTTTGTCTTTAAGAAAAAGGAAAAAAAAAAAAGAATGCTCTCACCAGATGCAGTTCTTAAACCCTGAGCTTCTCAGCCTCTGTAACTGTAAGAAATAAGTTCATTTTCTTTGTAAATTGCCATTTTAGGTATTCTATTATAAGCAACAGAAAATAGACTAAGAAAATTGGTACTGAGAAGTGAGGTGTTGCTGTTAACAGATATGTAAAAATGTGGAATTGGTTTGTGAACGGGGAATTGGGCAGCTGCTGAAAAAATTTGGAGGAGCAGACTAGAAAAAGCTTAGATTCTGGTTAGATGTTAGAATACAAGAAGACTAAGGAAATTTCAGAATCCTTACAAATTGGTTAAAGTTCAGAACAAGAATGCTGATAGATATACAGGGAGTAAAGTCCATTCTGATCAAGTTTTAGATAGAGCTGAGGAAAAAGGTATTGGGAACTGGAATAAAGACCATCTTTGTTACAAATTGGCAAATAACTTGGCTGAACTGTGTCCATGCTTGAGGGCTTTGTAGAAGGCTTGATTTGAGAATGATGGTCTAGGGTATCTGGCAGAAGAAATTTCTAAGCAAAATATAGAAAGAGGTGCATGATTAATTTCGGCTATTTAAGATTTGGGGAGCAAAGAAATAATGTAAATACAGAATTTATAATTAAAAAGGAAGCAGAGTAGAAACATTTGGAAAATTCTCTGCCTGGCCACACAGAGAGTCAAAAAATGTGTTCAGAAGTGTAAACCAAAGGTGTAGGTTTGCTAAAGATATTAGCACTAATAGAAGGGAGCCAGGTGCTAACTTTCAAGACAATGGGGAAAAAAAGGCCCTGAAAGCATTTCAGAGATCTTTGAGGCTTCTCCTTCCATTACAGGCACAGAAGCCTGGGAGTGCAGAATGATTTCAGGTGACAGGCCCAGAGTGCTCTTTATGAGCTTGCTACCAAGGACTCCTTCAGGACTCTCTTCCCTACATCTGGGCACAGCACTTTGGGGCCACACTAGCCAAGACTCTAGTGGCCCCAAGTGTGGTTCATGCAGCAGCTCCAGACAGTACAAGTCAGAAACCTTAATCTGTCCATGTGGTGCTGATTCCTCAAGCTTACAGAAAGTAAGAGCTATAAAAGCTTGGAAGCCTCCAACCAGATTTCAAATGATGTTGTCAAAAGCCTGAGGGCTCAGACGGAGACTCGTCATGGGGCAGAGCCACTGCAGACAGCCCTCACTAGAGCAATGCCCAGTGGAAATGTGGGGTTGCAACTGCTAAAGAGAGTCCCCACCAGGGCAATGTGAGCATTGAGATCAAGAGACCATGAGAGCAAGATCACCACCCAGTCCCCATTGGGTAATGCCTGGGGGAGCTGTGGAAGCAGGACTGCCACTGAGCCCCCAGAACTTCAGAACTATCGGAGTGCAATGACAGCCTGGGAGAGCTGGGTGAACCAAGCCCAACAAAGCCATAGTTGCAGGGTTGCCTGAGGTCTCAGGGCCCAACCCCTACACCAGTGTACAAAAGAATTATTGGATGTGGAGTCAAGGGAGAATATTCTGGAGCTTTAAGACTCAATGCCTGATAAGTTGGGCTTCATACTTGCTTGGAGTTTGTTACTCCTTTCTTCTTGACTACTATTTCTCCCTTTTCAAATGGGAATGTGTACCCTATGCTTTTCTATCCATTGTACCTTGGAAGCAGATAATTTGTTTTGATTTCACATTTTCACAGGTGACACTCTTGACTTTGAACTTTTGAGTTGGTGCTGGAAATAGTTAAGATTCTGAAGCTATGTGATGGGATTTGTAGGTAAGAAAAACATGAGTTTTTGTGGAGAGGGGCCAGAGGCAGATACTGTGGTTTAAATATTTTTGTTCCCCAAAACTCATTTTGAAATTTAATCCCTGAAGAGGCATTATTCAAGGGTAGGGCTTTTAAGAGGTGATTGGCAGAGCTCTCATGAATGGATTAATTCATTAATTGATTAATTGGTTACTAGGGAAGTGGGGCTTTATAAGAAGAGGAAGAGAGACCTGAGCTAGCACATTAGCACTTGGCCACCTCATCGTGTGATAACTTGCACTGCCTCGAGACTCTACAGAGAGTCCTCACCAGCAAGAAAGTTCTCACCAGATGCAGCCCTCTAACCTTGAACTTCTAAGTTTCCATAATTGTAAGAAATAAATGTCTTTCTTTATAAATTACTCAGTTTTAGGTGTTGTTTTATAAGCAACAGAAAATTGATTAAGATACCTAAGATTCCTAACTAGTTAGAGGCAGTGTAAGTGTGAGCATTTCCCCTATCTTTTGGATTTAAGGCTTTTAGTTCTTGTTTATATTCTTTCCTGGAGGCTGTTTCCACATACTTTATTTGTAATAATGAAACTTTTCCTCAGGTAAATACTGGCCATCAGAGAAATGCAAATCGAAACCACAATGAGATACCATCTCACACCAGTTAGAATGGCAATCATTAAAAAGTCAGGAAACAACAGGTGCTAGAGAGGATGTGGAGAAATAGGAACACTTTTACGCTGTTGGTGGGACTGTAAACTAGTTCAACCATTGTGGAAGTCAGTGTGGCGATTCCTCAGGGATCTAGAACTAGAAATACCATTTGACCCAGCCATCCCATTACTGGGTATATACCCAAAGGACTATAAATCATGCTGCTATAAAGACACATGCACACGTATGTATATTGCGGCACTATTCACAATAGCAAAGACTTGGAACCAACCCAAATGTCCCACAATGATAGACTGGATTAAGAAAATGTGGCATATATACACCATGGAATACTATGCAGCCATAAAAATGATGAGTTCATGTCCTTTATGGGGACATGGATGAAATTGGAAATCATCATTCTCAGTAAACTATCGCAAGGACAAAAAACCAAACACCGCATGTTCTCACTCATAGATGGGAATTCAATGAGAACACATGGACACAGGAAGGAGAACATCACACACTGGGGACTGTTGTGGGGTGGGGGGAGAGGGGAGGGATAGCATTAGGAGATACACCTAATGCTAAATGACGAGTTAATGGGTTCAGCACACCAGCATGGCACATGTATACATATGTAACTAACCTGCACATTGTGCACATGTACCCTAAAACTTAAAGTATAATAATAATAAAAAAAGAAAGAAAAACAAGCAAAGTAAGAAATAAACCTTAAAAAAATTCTCATAATTTAAAATGAAAAAAGAAATCTAACTCATCTGTCATCCCAGTGTGCATTTCTACAGCCTTTAGGTCCCAAGTAAAATTTTCTCCTGTGGACTAAGTAGCCAAAGAAAAATCTTGAATTTTACTTGAAAATATTTTTGGTATTAGGAATGAAATGTTTAGGGAAGCAGGGGGTTTTGCTACCTTCTACATGGTTGGCAGTGATGGAAATATGCTTTACAGTGGTCCACACCATAGAGGATATGCTTCCTTGGAGATCTATTTCCCAGACTGAAACCAATGAAGTGAACTTGAAAACATGATTGCAAAAATTGCATTTCCTGCTTAATACTCATCTCTACCTCTCCATTTCAATACAAAGATCTGATCTCCTTTTCATAAAGTGACCATCTACTGCAGTTTCTATGATTATTTTTTCTTTCCCTTATTGGAAATCTATGACTTCCTCCATGTCAGCTGTGATTGGAGTAGGGCTGGCTTATCCTCATCACCACTTGAGTCAGTGCATATCAGCTTCATGGCCAAAATAAACGTTTTATCAATATACATGTGAACAAAGGTTAAATAATGAACATCTTTATTGGAGAGAAAGGAAAGAAGATTACTTTCTCATCTGATAATGAAATTGGCTTGAGAATGCAAAGAAGATGTAAAATGAGTTTCTAATGGCCATCTTTCCTACTATATATGGATGGCATGGTTAAGAAGAAAGAAAGGAAAGGAAAGCTGGCCTGAGAAACAAAGGCAGAGAGAAACAAAGTCCTCACAACTTTCTTGCATTCCTATATCTTGCTGCTCTTTCAAGCCAATTCCACTCTGGAATGTTCAGTGAATTAATGTTACCTTTTAGCACTTTGCCTAGTTTGAGATACATTTCTAATGCTTACACCAAGAAGAATTTCATTTAACCAACGTAGATTAGTCTTTGCTGGATCATTATGCTGCCTATGTTTCAACCTTTTGTGAGGTTGAAACACTTCTACTTGGTTACTCTGCTCTTACCACACTAACTTTTTATTTTCTTTTCTGTGCCCTTTTTTCTTTTCATTACTATTTGTTTACTTATTTATTTGAGACAAGGTCTTGCTCTGTTACCCAGACTGGAGTGCAGTGGTGCAATCTCAGCTCACTGCAACCTTCACCTCCTAGGGTCAAGCTATCCTCCCATCTCAGCCTTTTGAGTAGCTGGGACCACAGGCCCATGCCACCATGCCTGGCTAAGTTTTGTATTTTTTAATAGATATGGGTTTCACCATGTTGCCCAGGATGGTCTCAAACTCCTGAGCTCAGGTGATCCACCTGCCTTTGTTTCTCAAAGAATTTTTCATTTTCTACAACATGGTTGGCCCCCGTCAATATTTATAAGTTGTTTCCCAGCTTTACACATATGTCCATCTGCCTGAATTTCCCCCTCCATGATACTTTACATGGTTGGCCCCTGTCAATATGTAGATCTCCCCTCAAATATTGTCTACCCAGGCAGACATTTCCTGACCACTCTCTCCAAATATACTGCTTCAACATATTGTCAATTATAGTTTTCTGCTAGTTGCTTCAGAGTACTTTCCTAATTTTAATTTCACTATATTATTTGTGTATCTAATTTGGTTTTCCTTTCCCATATATGAAAATCTGTATCCTCTAGTTAGAACCGTATGTAAATTTTGCACCAGTTTGTCAAAATGCTACACAGATTCTGTTGCATAGTAGTCATTAATTTTTGAAGAAATAAATACAATCATTGTCCTCCAAAACATAGACTGAACCCATCTAAAGGAAATTACATTTCAAAAGAGAAAGAAATATGGACTAAGACAGAAAATGTGGAAAGTTTTCCTGTGAGAAAATCAGGTAGCAATCACATGATTTTAATTAAAAAAAAAATTTTCTGCCGGGTGCGGTGGCTCACGTTTGTAATCCCAGCACCTTGGGAAGCCAGGGCGAGCAGATCACCAGGTCAGGAGATCGAGAGCATCCTGGCTAACACAGTGAAACCCCATCTCCATTAAAAATGCAAACGATTAGCCGGGCACGGTGGCGGGCGCCTGTTGTCCCAGCTACTCAGGAGGCTAAGGCAGGAGAATGGCGTGAACCTGGGAGATGGAGGTTGCAGTGAGCCGAGATCACGCCACTACACTCCAGCCTGGGTGACATTGTGAGACTTCGCCTCAAAAAAAAAAAAAAAAAACTTCACACCTGACCTGTTTTTGGAACAAAAAGAGGTAATTTAGTTTGAAAACACACTATTCCACATAGGATAGTCAGTCAGATAACTTGACACTAGTTCCTTTTTTTTTTCTTTTAACAGTTAGGATATATATTAAAGATTACTGTTTTTAATTTCTTAATTTTATAGTTAAGGAAATTCAAATAATAAAAAATTAGTAAACTTTTCCAAGATCACAGCACTAGTTAGTAATTGAACCACGATAAGTGTTTCTTTCTGATAGACTGATGATCACTTCATCCTATATTTAATTTTATTTCAGTCGTATCATAATTAATGTCTTCAGTATTTATGTTAAGATTGGATGTAAAAACTGTCACAATAGGAAAAATAATTATTCCACTTTGAAGAGATGTACATCTTATTCTGTGAGATGTAGATTTAGATACCATGTATGGAGTCCAGCTAATTGAGCACTTAATGAAAACCATCTGAACCAATTAAAGGGCCTCTATGGCATCTTAATATCACTTCCTGTTCTACTATAAGTATCTCTGAATTAGGCAGAAAGCCCTAACTCTCTCTACTGCTCACTCACAATTAAGCCAACTAACTCCCAACTTCAATGTCTGTACTTATTCCACATCTCTCCCTAACCTTCTTGCCCCTTCTCTCACACCGCTCCTGAGAACCACCTCTCATGAGATTACCCACTTGTCTACTGCAATTTACGCTGCTTCCTTCCTCAGCACTACTTCACATGGGTATTTTTTCTAATTATTATTATTATTTTTAGATTTAATAATAATTTTATTTGATTTCTTTTTATTATTATTATTATACTTAAAATTTTAGGGTACATGTGCACAATTAGCAATGAAGTTGGCCTTACTCCTAATTTGATTCCTATTCACAAAGGTCTTTTCAAAGTGGAAGAATGATTGTTCCTTCTGTGACAGTTTTTACAATGTTGAGCATATAAATTCTTAGCAATTTTGTTGTTGTTGTTCATTGATTGATTGGTTGGCCTCTCAATAAAACTATCCATGCTAACAAAGTTTAAGTAGGTTATAGTGAAATCCAGGGATGATCCCAAAACTTATATTATTCAATCTAATCCTTCAAAAAATTGATAAAAAGAAACATATTAATTAAATTTCACCTGTGACATAATTAGAGACTAGAAATGAGACACAGGCAATTCTTCCCTGGAGCTTCTAACCCATTAGAAGACCAGAGAAGGAGTTGTGGTAAAGCTCTGGGCAACTGTGACTGTTCGCAGTGCTAAAGTTTCATATTCTGAACCACCACCACATTTCAAATTCAGCAGCCTGTTTTCTGATAAGAAAGATAATTGCCAATGTACAGGTTTGAGGGACACAGACTAAAAAACACAATACAGCAAAACAAAACCCTCCATGGTTGAAGAGTAAGTGGTAGTTGTTGGCAGCCATGATATTAAAATAATCATCCTTCAATCAGGAAGGAAGATTTTACTTAGAGGATATATTATTCAACAGTGACTGTTTGAAATAAAAGTCTTGTTGGGAAAGAAGAAAAAATGAAAAAATTAAGCAATAAATAGACTGTCAGGAACACTGTAGCCTGTCTGGTTAGTGCTTCACAGTGAGAAAGTTATGACATAGATAAAGAATAATCTTTTGAAATCTCCACCCAAGGCTTATAGAAACAATTAATTCTAATCAAGTTATCTTATTTTTATAGACATAATATTGAATGTTGAATTATTTATTGAATATAAGAGGCAAAATTCTGATGATAGTTTCTGTTTTTATTTAAAAACAAAAAACAGTAACAAAAAACTTCACCAAGCTATTAATGTTGCAACAGGAACTAGGCTTTCCTGAGAAAAAAGATGTCCATTGACTTCTGTGCAAATTGAGGATTTTATTTATTTCTGGAGTTTTACATCAGAAAAGAAAGGTCATTAATCACTGCCACTTTTCTACAAAACCGTTTTTGACTTATGTCATTGATGATCAGAGTAGGTGACTTACTCGAATAAAGTGCGCATCAAAGAGGGTCTAATTTTATTGAACAAGAATGACAATTTAAACCATACTTGTTGATAATTTTATTCAAACAAACTTACTTTACTCGGGGATCACATGAAGAAACACTACCTGTTCTTCTCTCAATCTGTGTTTCAATACATTCCTACCCCTTCCTGCTATCAGGAATTTCCTCTCTATACTATTCTGAGGCTATTTTCATTTTCTTTAATTAAAATAAAATATAATTTTGTAAATAAACCTTGCTATTACTGCTATTGTATTTTCTTCTCAGGAATTCATAGAACAACAGAATTTTATATTTGAAAAATAAAACTTATGTATGCAGTCAGCTCATAATGACTTCATTATCTCTCCTTAGAAAATAAGAAAAAATGAGTACAGTAGAAAAAAATTTTTTAAAGAAATCATAGAATCCAAAACAGACTTTGAAAATTGATAGAAGAATCATTGCACATATCCAAAAGAAATATTTTAATACAGGGAAAAGACAAGGAGATGTCTTAAAGTCTTAAGAAGAAAAGCTTAGGAAACAAACACTTGGTGAGACAGCTCTAAACCAGGCATTTCATATGCATCCTCAATTCACAACAACCTTACATAGTAGATGTATTCATTCCTTAGAAAGTAGGTGTATTTAAATATGGGAAAGATGTGGTTCCCAAAGACTAAATGATTCTTCAAAAATCAGAGATTGGAATTCAAGCCTTTTCAATCCTACTCCAGAGCCCATCTCATTATGGCAACCCACCCTGTCTTTGTTACATCTCATTGGCAATTGCTGGGACGAAAGATTATCTTTTTAGTAATTATATAAGAGAGAGATTAGCTGAGATAGCAAATCTGCTTGATTTTATCTGGATGTATCTGTATACAGAATATCTTTAAGCTTCTGTGAGATAGTGAAAAATGACAAAAGTTGTCTAATTTTTGCAATGATGTTATCAGAAAAATGTTTGTCACTGCTTGCTCTGTCTATTCAGTGATGGGTTTCTCATATGGAAACCTGGCATTATTTCTGAAGGTGCTCTGCTCTTTTTTTAATGCTGCTCCCGAAACAGAGCTCCAGATACACGTCTCAAAAGCTGGGACAAGGATGGGAATCTTCTTTTTTTTTTTTGCACGGAGTCTTTTTTTTTTTTTTCACGGAGTCTCACTACTCTGTCACCCAGGCTGGAGTGCAGTGGTGCGATCTCGGCTGACTGCAACCTCCGCCTCCCGGGTTCACTCCATTCTCCTGCCTCAGCCTCCCAAGTAGCTGGGAATATAGGCGCCCACCACCACGTCCGGCTACTTTTTGTATTTTTAGTAGAGACAGGGTTTCGCCATGTTGGCCAGGATGGTCTCGATCTCTTACCTCGTGATCCGCCAGCCTCGGCCTCCCAAAGTGCTGGGATTACAGGCGTGAGCCACCGCCCCCGGCCAAGGATCGGAATCTTCTATGCAATAGATAGTACAGCTACAGATCTAGGAAACTGCAAACCTATCCACAAAAATAAAAGCCTTTTCTCCTGTGTTGGCCCTCTACTAGAGGATGATGTCCTGGAAAAAAAGAGTTCAGAGGCTGAGCGTCAGGACGTCATAAAACAAAGAGGTAGTGGTATAAAGGTTAGGAAACAAGCATCACTAAGTAGCTAAATAATATTGTAAACTATATAAACAATCTGAGTGCCAGGATCACATCTGTTGGTAAAAATATATTTTTTAAATTCACACCAGACTTGATCAATTTGTAATCACATTAGTAGCAATAAATAGTACTTCTCTTGTTGGCCCCTCTAGTCCAAGTGGAACTTCCACTTGCCACTCATCCACCAATCTCACCGCTATTTGGGAGGAGGTCCTCTGTAGGTATACTACATAAGTATTCACACATATTTCTGTTGTTTTCCTCTCTCTACATCCTATTGATCACTTTGCTTATGAAGCCGTGTAAAAATGGTAGCTACTGGTTCTTGTGACTGTAGGTGTCCACATCCATGAAAAGGGTCGTTAGCCATCTCCATGACTTTTTTTTTTTTTTTTTTTTTTGAGACAGAGTGTTGTTCTGTCACCCAGGCTGCAGTGCAATGGCGTGAACTCTGCTCACTGCAGCCTCCGCCTACCAGGTTCAAGTGACTCTCCTGCCTCAGCCTCCGGAGTAGCTGGGATTGCAGGCACCCACCACCATGCCCAGGTAAGTTTTGTATTTTTAGTAGAGACAGGGTTTTACCATGTTGGCCAGGCTGGTCTCAAACTCCTGACCTCAGGTGATCTACCTGCCTCAGCCTCCCAAAGTGCTGGGATTACAGGCATGAGCTACTGTGCCCAGTCCTCATCTCCATGTTTAAGACCAATAATTTTTTCCCCCATTGATTGAACTGTGCTATGCCTGATTGTACTAAATTCACTGAGTGGTTTTATGAAAGAATATCTGTTTAAGCAGAGTAAAATTAAGTGGTCTCTACCCTACTTAACTGTAATTTATTTTTGAAAACAGAGGACTTGTAATATAGTTTACAAAGAAGATTCTTGCAGAATCACACAAAATAGATGCTAGTGATTATTTAGATTATTTAGATTCAAATCTCTGGTAAAGGTAAGTTCAGGCTTGGCCGGTGAATAGATTTGCTCATGGTATCCCAAGGAGTCAAGGAGCAACAAGAGAAAATTAAAAAAAAAAAAAACACCGACTAAGATTAAGGAACTGTAGGAGGAAATAGTTGAATACTGAATAAAATCTTCATTTACGTTACAATTTCCCCTAGAGCAGCCCCAGAAAATTGACAGGTCTTCATAGACAGAAAATTGGAATTGAAGGAATTAGAAAGATTAACACAATAAGCATAATGCATGAAGATTTAAGGCGATAAGAGAGAAATCCCAATATACATATGTGTCATGTGACATTAAAACTTTTAGACCACCAGCTCAGAAAGGTCAAGTCAGAATCTGACAATAGGCTGAGGAAAAACAAGGGAATGTGTAGGCTGAAGGGAGGAGAAAAAATAAAAGACCTGAAAAATGTGTGTCATACAACTAATGGATGGGTTCCTGTGGGCCAAATGAATTGTGAATAATCCCCAAAATTCAAATGAACTCAAAGCAATCCTGCTAAGATGCATCTACATTTGTTTTGAGAGAAAATGGCCATAATGCAATGCTAAACTATTGCACTTCATATGTGCCTGATTGGAAAACAGAAGTTTCAGAAAGAACCAGTCAAACACCAGTCAATTGAAGAAATAACTGTTACCTAAGTCTCCTGAAGAAATCTCAGTGAATGTCACATTAACAAAAGGTCTTGTAGAGCAATCTCCTAGACAGCATTGAAAATCAAAACAAAAAAAAACTAACAAAACTCAAAAGATCTGTACAGTAAGCAAGGTCCTAAACGGTTGAAAAGCATTAGTACATGTCACAATTTCGGGGACCCGTTTCATCTGTGTATTTATAAATGGCTGAAGACATCTTTGAAATGCCAATGTAATAATTAGAGTACAGTTGTGAGGGTAATTGAGATAATATAAATGAAACACTTTAAAGATTTTTTAAGTTATTTTGAGTATAAATATTATTATAAAAGGTGACTGGGATATGAAAGTAAGAACCAATTACTGTACAAAGATAAATTATTATAATAAAAATAAATAAATAGTTTAGTAAGAAAATGGTGCTTCTCAAAGGTTAGCTTTCACCTCTTCCTTCACGCACCTGGAAGCAAAGAACTGTGAAAGCCAGAGTCAAAATTTCTGAAATACTACATGGAAGAGAGTGGTCCTAGAGAACCTTATCAACGGCATCCAAGTTAAACATTGTATGTTAATGATATAAAACTTTGTTATGGCGGGCCACTTCTATTGGAGGTTTATTTGTTATTATAGCATGGCTTAACAAATTTGGACTTATATATTGCTAATTACATATATTTTTCAAGAATATTTTAGAATTGTCTTTTATCTCAGGACACACTTGTGAAGGCTTCTGTCAGACTAATATTGAAAAATGAAATTATATTGGTGATACGAAGTCCAAAGTGTCAGCTCTGCCGGGAAGTTTTATAATGAACTATTTGTCTTCTCTCACTCTCATGTGAAAATGCAGGAACATGTTCAAAGTGACATATGTCTAATACGATTTGACTAGCACATATTATATTGTAACTATTATCTACTTTAATACTGGACAAACATTTTTCAAGTAATGAAATCTAAGAATAAATTAAACATTTTTAGTACCTGCAATTACTTTTTATCTATTCAGCTCATGTTAGGTTCATAGTTGCTTATCATATTATTAATATTAATTGTGGTTAAATTTTTCACAATTATCTCACAATGTGCATTTTTACCCATTCCTTTTGAAGAGTTAATACAGGATTTTAAAAATAGGTTTTACTTCTTTGGATGGTTTCCATTTCACAGCAAGTCTGAGCACAAAGTACGAGAGTTTTTATGTATTTCCTAACCCCTTAACACACATATCCTCCCCTTCTGTCAACATTCCACACCAGAATGGTACATTGTTACAACATTAACATATCACCGTCACTCAAATTCAAGATTTACATTAGGGTCATTTTATGGATTATTACAAATGTATGCAAAAAAGAGTTTCACTATCCTGAAAACCTTTTGAGTTCTACCTATTCATCCCTCCCTCCATACCAGATCCTGGCAACCACCGGTCTTTTTATTGTTTCCATAGTTTCACCTTTTCCAGAATATTATATAGTTGGAATCACACAAAATATAGCCTTTTCAGATTGACTCATTCTGCTCAGAAATATACATCTAAGTTTCATCTATATTTCTTCATGCTAGATTGTTCATTTCTTTTAGTGTTCAGTAATATTCTGCTATCTGAATATATCATAGTTTATTTAGCCATTCAGCAGCTGAAGGGCATCTTGGTTACTTCTTAGTTTCTTCAATTATGAATAAAACTGCTGTAGACATCTGTGTGTAGGTTTTTGAGTGGACATAAGTTTTTAATTTATTTAGGTAAATATTAAGAAGTGTGATTATTGGATTATATGATAAGAACATGTTTAGTTTTGTAAGAAACTGTCAAGCTGTCTCTAAAGTTGCTGTATGATTTTGCATTCACACCAGCAATGAATGGGAGTTCCTGTTGCTCTACATCCTCATGAGCATTTGGTGGTGTCAACATTATCAATTTTCCTCATTCTATAGGTACATGGTGATATATCACTGTTGTTTCAGCTAATAAGTCTATAATGATATATGATGTTGAACATCTTTTTATGTGCTCATTTGCCTTTGTATATCTTCTTTGATGAGAGGCCTATTCAGATCCCTTGCCCATTTTTTAAAAAGTTTGTTTATTTTATTATTGTTGGGTTTAAATTGTTTTATGTACACATAAAGTAACAGCTTTTTAATCAAATATGTCAATATGTCTTTTGCATATACTTTTTCCCAGTTCATTACTTGTCTTATTCTCTTGACAGTTTCCTTCACAGAGCAGACATTTTTAACTTCAATGAAGTCCTACTTGTCAACTTAGTTCTTTCATGGATCATGCCTTTGGTATTGTATCTAAAAAGTGACCAACAAACCCAAAGTCATCTAGATATTTCTCTATTTTGTCTTCAAGGAATTTTATAGCTTTGTGTTTACATTCAGGTTTATGGTTCATCTTGAAATAATATTTATGAAGACTTCAAGACCCATGTCTAAATTCATTTTTTTATTGCAAGTGGATGTCCAGTTGTTCTAACCATTTCTTGAAAAGACTGCCTTGTTGTCATTGTATACTGTCTTTTTTTTTGTCAAAGAACAATTGACTATATCTATATGGGCCTACTTATGGGCTCTATTTTGTCACATTAATTTATTTGTCTATACCTTTGCTTAGTCCACATTGTGAATACATATCCTCCATAACTTTGAGTTTTGCATCACTGAATTCAACCAACCACAGGTCAAAAATATGTTTTAAAAATTTTAAAAATAACAATACAACAATAAAAATAATACAAATAAAAAAGCAATAAAGTATAACAACTATTTACTTAACATTTACATGGTACTAGGCATTACAAGTAATCTAAAGGTGATTTAATGTATATGAGAGAATGTACTTAGGCTATATGCAAATACAATGCCATTTTATATAAGAGCCTTGAACATCCATGAATTTTGGTAATCACAGGGAGGAGGCTGAGGGGGTCCTGGAAGCAATCCCGTGTGGATACTGAGGGACAACTTTATTACAACTAACTTCTATTACAGAGGAAAAAAGACTTTACTCTTTTGCAAAGAGAGATTAAGATGACTTCCAAATCTTCCAGAGACTTCTTATCTTTTGAAAGCCTTACCACTTTTCCAGCCCTGAAATCTTCATTCTGTAATGGAACGTACACACTAACATTTAGAATGAAAGGTAATGCAATCTATTTTACTCATTCTTCTAGAGAGTAAATAAATAGTCAACTCTCTTGGAAAAAAAAAAACAATCCCCCAAATCCAGAAATGACTCAGAGAGGAGGATGATCTTGTTATCTACATGCTGTGGTTAACTGAACATTAAATAGAAAAAGGAGCTTGGTTAAAATGCCAATTTGCCAATTTTCTTGAAAGTTAACATATTTCTTATCATCCAAACTGAAATACAACCATTTTAACCTTTCTTTATCTATTTATAATTTAATCACTGAATGTGCTCAGAAATTGCTAAGAATTTCTCCCATATTCAACAAGGTAGTGTGCAGTATTTGTTTTTATTTCATAAAAATATTCATTTCATCATATGGTGGTAAAAAAGTTTTATACATATATAAAATTGATTACATTTTTAAAATTGAAATACTGTTAAAAAAGAATTTCAGTTTGGGTTGTTGTTTTGTTTTTTTGTTTTTGTTTTTGATTTTGTTTGTTTGTTTTTTGCCGAGAAACAGCAATAAAAAAAAATTCTTTCTAGGTAGTGCATTTTGATGTATTGCTTAAGTCATTATATTTGAATAATTTAGGTGGTATTTTCTTCATTGTGAGTCCAATACCAGGTATGAATCCAGGTGCAAAACATCTCTGATGATTATACTCTTGGATAAATGAGGCTGAATTACTATGATTGTGAGATTTTCTGCTATTCCATTCTAAGGGCACTCAAGTAACTGGAGAAGAAGCTTCTTCAACCTCTTAGATGTGTTGCCTTCTGAATAATTGCCTGAAATATTGAATACTGACATTCTCAGCAGAAATAATTTATAATTTTTCAAAGTAACTTCCTCTTCAATTGTTGATTTTAAACACAGCTTTCAAGGAGTTGTGGTCTATTATTTTACCTTATATTTTATGTAAGTTGATTATATATGTTTGTGAATAGTTTATCATGATAAATATATTTTATTCTTTTATTGCAAACCCTTTAGGGAATGAAAAGTGTGGAAAACAAATGTTACATATGCAAACAAGGTAATGCATATATTTCAGACTCATCAAAGATTAGAACTGGTAAAGAACTTAAATTTTAATCAGTATTAAAGCTTTCGTTTTCTAGATTAGAAATCTAGGGACCAGAGAAAAAAAGCCAAAGTCACAGAAAACGGGGACAATAAGATGACAAATTCTGAAAGAAGTAAAACTGAGGGGATAGACGCCCAAATTGTTTCAGTTCTTTTCTTGAAGAAAAGCTAATTGACTACAGCATAGTGAGCTGGAATCCAGGACTAACACAGCTGTCACACTGGGGTGAGGAAGCAAAGGTATGTTATGAGGGGAGGCTAAAGCTGTTGGGATCCACAGTGCAATGGGAAGGAGGGGATTTAGCAAGGTAGTCTCCGGAAACTTGTTTGGGTCCTGTGTGAGTCTTCAGCTGAGAGCTGGGCAGCACCTGTGCAGCCTTGAGAGTTACCAAAGAATAGCTCATAAAGTTGTGAGCAGAACAGAGATAACAGCGGTCTAGTGATGTTGGAAGTAATTGCTTTTTCAAACAGGGTGGAGACAAGTAATAGTACTCTATTAGCATTTTAGGGATCCAGCTGAGGCTCTTGAAAATTCTTTAAGGAGCAAATCATACTCCCAAACAGAACCTACTTTAGATTCACTGAAACCAAATTGAAACCAACCCCTTATAAGACATACAATAGGCTGGCGCAGTGGCTCACGCATGTAATCCCAGCACTTTGGAGGCCAAGGCAGGCGGATAACTTGAGGCCAGGAGCTCGAGACCAGCCTGAGCAATATGGAGAAACCCCATCTCTACTAAAAATACAAAATTAACCGAGCATAGTCGCGCACGCCTGTAATCCCAGCTACTCTTTTGGCTGAGGCATGAGAATCACTTGAACCCGGTAGGCGGAGGTCGTGGTGAGCCGAGATCATGCCATTGCACTCCAGCCTGGGCAGCAAGAGCAAAACTCCATAAACAAACAAACAAACAAACAAACAAAAAACAAAAAGGAACACCAAAGACAGAGTTTGGAGTTTGATTATCACCTAGTTAGAGAGATTTGAGAAATATTTTACGTTTTCCACCCTAACAATTCATTGTATTAAGTCCACAATAGTTCAAGATAATCACTTAGTATTTATACTTCCTACTACAAAATCAACATTATTCAGAGGAAGTAACAGAATCTAAAATCTCTATGACATATTATTTTCATTGTCTAGTATGCAATAAAAATTAGATATGCCACAAAAATAAAAAACATTGACCCATAGTTCAGAAAAAAGGTAATCAATAAAAACCTACCTTGAAATAACCCAGACACTGCATTTGGCAAGCACTTTAAAATAGATATTATAAAATGTGCTTAAATCATTAAAGGAAAATATGATTTAAATGAGAAAACAGGAAACTCACAGAAGAAATAAAATTATAAGAAAGAACAAAATGGATGTTTTAGAAATAGAAATTGCTCTAACAAAAACAATACAAAATATGTGTGTAGAAAAAAAAAGAACTTTTAAGACTTCCTATAAAGTTTCAGAGATTCTTTAAAAAATGTTTATATTTACTTAGAAATAGACATACACGTTAATGAAACAAAATAATAGTCCAGAAATTGATTCACATCTATATGATCAACTGTTTTTCAACCATAACACTATGGTAATTCAATGAGAAAAATGATAGTTTTTTAAGAAGAAATGGTGCTGACATAACTGTATATATTAAAAAATATGAATTTTGAATTTTACCCACATACCATAAACAAAATATGAACTACAAATAAATAATAGACCTAGATATAAAAATGGAGACATAAAACTACCGAAAAGAAACAAGCAAAAAAAAAAGTGATAAGTTAAAATTCATCAAAATAAAAATCTCTTTAAAACACACTATTGTAAACATCAAAGCAATTCATGGAGTGGAAGAAACTATTCAAATACATATATCTAACAAAAGATTTTCATCCAGAATATGTCAAGAACATTTAGACTTCAATAAAAAGAAAATGACTAACTACTTTCTTAAATGGGCTGAAATATTGCAGAGGCACTTGAGGAAAAGAGATATATGAATGACACGACAAGGTGCAAAATATCATTATTCACCTGGGAATTGAAAACTAAAATGCAATGAGATATCACTATACACCATTAGAGTGGCTAATATTTAAAAAAATAATTGACAATAGCAAATGTTCACGGGAATTTGAAGCAACTACAGGTTTTGTGCATTGCTGTAGTAACATTATAAAATTAAACAACTAATTTGGAACACAGTTTGGGAGTTCCTCAAAGAGTTAAACATATATTTGCCATATGAGTTAGCAATTTTTCTCCTAGACATTTACCCCCAAATGAAAATATCTGTCCACCAAAAAGATGTGTTTGTGAATTTTAATAGTAAATTTATTTGTAATATCCAAACCTGGAAACAAACTAAATGTTCATAGTAGATAAATGGATAAACAAATTATGGTATAGCCATACAATAGAGTATTATTCCACACATTATAGATAAATACAGCAACATAGATAAGACTCAAAATGTGGGTAAAAATAAGTCACAAAAGAGTATAATTCTAATTATATTACATTATAGGACATGCTAAATTAATAGATAGTCATAGAAATTAATCTGTGATCTCCCAGAACCAGTATTGAGTTTGGGTGAATGAGGGGATAGAGGTGAGATTGAAAATTGTATGCGAAACATTTTTGATTAATGAAATGTGGAAAGGTTCTATATCATGAATGGGAGGTGGTTACAAGGTGGTATATATTTTGTCAAAACTCATCTAAATGTGTGTGTTTAACGTTATGCAAATTTTATCTAAATAAACTTGATTTTAAAAACACACTAAATTTGAATGAATAAATCAATAAAGCAAAAAAGCAATGGACATAGTTTCTACTATGAATTTTCTTGTTAAAGAAGCTCTATGAAAACCTCTAATCTAAGAAGACAATAAAGTTAAATATAAAAACAAAAAAGAAACAATCACAGAAAATATAAATCTGTTAAGTTTAAAATTGATGTAGAAAGGATAAAACTTTGAACAAAAGTTTGTAAATGGTAGGTAAAATATCCAAAATCATTTTTTATTTTCTGTTTGGAGCAAAGTGAATAAGAAAGAAAGATCATAAAATGTAGAATAGAGTGATGTTAGTTCATATAAGAGTTCCAGTACAAGAATACAGACTGTAAAATCAGCTTTACCTCTTAGCTTATTAATTATTATAAGCCAGTTGTAACTGGACATATTATTATACCTAGATAACTAACTGGACAACAGAACAATAAGCAGACTTTATAAATCAATCCAAGAGCCAGTGCTTGAAAAGACAGACACAAATGCAAAGAGGAACACTTTAGAACACCAAGATAATGCCAATGCAGCAAAGGCAGATAAGTTTTAAGGGATAATCATATTCAAATCTATGTAATACAGATAGATATAGCTATAAATTTGAAAATACTTACACAGCTATGAATTTTATAAAAATATACAAATTACCAATATTGATTAAAGGAGTTTCCAAAAAGCAAAATGACAAGAACAAGTAGTTGAAAACATAGTTTTAAAAAAATGAACTAGATGGTATAAAGGTAAGTTTTCTTTTTCCACCTTCTTTAAAGATCTAATAATTTATCTGCCCTTTATGTTGCTTTAGAAGCTGCAAAATGGAAAAATATATACTGCACAAATTATTCTAGTAAGCTGAATACACCTGATTCCAACATTGCATATACTTAGGCAAATTACATAAAGAAAATATTAGTAAATTAAATCTATCAGAATAATATAACAAGATCAATTAAGGTTTATTACAAAAATAAAATAAAGACTGAATATTAGAAAACATATGGTTATAATTCATTATATCAAAACTTCAGAGAAGAACAAACAAGTGATCATGATAATAGATGCTAGAAAAATACTTGATAATTTCAGCATTCATACCACTTACAAATCTAATCATAAGAGAATGTCTTCCTATTATGAATAAAGTGTCTAACCCAAACCAATAGTTACACTCATCTGAGCAGACAAATAACCAAAATCAGAGAAAACATAAAAGTATGTTTAATATTACTTGTCATTCTAGTGGGCAGGTCAGTGTGACCAGACATGAAAAAGCACAAAGAGAAAAAAAAATGATTAAATAACCATTATTCTCAAGTGATATAATTGTTCACCTGGAAAACTTGAAAAATCTCACTGAAGAGCTATTGAAATAATAATATGTTTAGTAATGTAATCAAATAACAAATACATGACACAGAAATCATTAGCTTCACCCAGGGTATTAACAATAATCTATGAGAAAAATTAATGCAAAACCAGATCCTTTATTATCCAGTATGATAAATATTTACTGTCATGTGCCTCATAGTGACATTTCAGTCACTGATAGACCACACATACGATGGTCCCATAAGATTAGAATGGAGCTTTAAACTTCCTGTCACCTAGTTATGTCATAGCCATTGTGATGTTGTAGTCCAGCACATCACTTGTGTGTTTGTGGTGATACCAGTGTAAGCAAACGTTCTGAGCTTCCAGTCATATAAAAGTATGTATTGTACATACATACTACTTGATAACGGTAATATGTTACCGATTTATGTATTTGCCATACTAGACATATTAAATAAAGGAGAGTTGCCTGTGAAACAATCTCAGGCAGGTCTTTCAGGAGGCATTCCAGAAGAAAGCGTTGTTACCGGAGGACATGACAATTCCATGTGCATAATTAGCCCTGAAGACCTTCCAGTGGGACAATGATACTCATGATCCTAAGCCTATAGGCCTCAGATAATGTGTGTGTTTTTAGTTTTCAGCAAAAAAAAAAAAAAAAAAAGTTTAAAAAGTAAACACAAAAATTTTTGTTTAAATAAAAAGCTTACAGAAATACATAAAGAACAATTTTTATGCAGATGTATGTGTTTGCTTTTTTAAGCTGAGTGTTATTACAGAAAGTCAAAAAGTTAAAAAATTAAAAAGTTGATAAAGTAGAAAAGTTAGTTAGCTAAGATTAATTTATTATTAAGTAAAAATATTTTTAATAAAGTTAGTGCAGTGTAAGTGTACAGTGTTCACAAAGTCTATAGTAATATACAGTAATGTCCTAGGGCTTCACATTTGCTCAGCACTGACTCACTGACTCACTCAGAGCAACCACTAGTTCTGCAAGATTCATTTACGGCAAGTGTCCTACACAGATGTACCTTTTTAAAAATATTTCATACTGTATTTTTACTGTTCCTATTCTATTTTTAGATATATTCAGATACACAAACACTTTCCATAGTGCTACAATTGCTTACAGCATTTAGTACAGTAACACTATGTACAGGTTTATAGCCTCAGAGCAACAGGCTATACCGTATGACCCATGTATGTAGAGGGCTATGCCAGCTGATTTATTTAAGTACGTTCTATGATGTCCATATAACAAAGTCATCTGATGACTTATTTCTCTGAATGTAACCTTCTCACTAAATGATGTATAATTACATTTGAATAGCATACAATTACATACTATATAAGTAATATATAACATTCTTGGTATATTTTTATTAAAATTATCCTACCTCCATGAAGGCAATTACACTATATTGAAGAACATACATAATATTTGAAAAATAGTTGTTTCTAAGGTAGTAAAAATATTAAGAAAACCCTTGTTAAATTAAATTACTAAATTAATGCAATGTCATTAAATGTCAACAAAAACATCTTTAAATTAATAAAATGAAACCAAATTTCATGAGAAATAATATATATGTAACAGTGTCCAGAATTTTTAAAGAAGAATATTAGCCAATATATTAAAATATATTTTAAGGCCTTAATACTTAACATCATTTTGCAGGATAATTCATTAGTATCTATCAGAATTACCTAAACATGCACTTTGGCTAACTAGTAATACCAATTCTAGAAATTTTCTGTGGTATATTCTGTTAGCAATACATATCTAGCTCCCTTTTTCCTCTGGACACATGCAAGAATTATAATCGTGCATCCTTTAGTAGTTAGGCAGACTAATGATAAGGACAATGTATTTGAAGCAGAAGTGACAAAAGTCACCAACTAAGACATTTAGTTGTTGATATTATTCTTGAGTTTCTCTTGATTTGCTGTGGTGATCATGGACTTGACCTATGGTTCATATAACAGAACCGGAAGTGCAAAGCCGCAGAGTCACTATGTCACTCCTTAGAACAAGTTGCTTATGAGATTCTTTGGAAATGCAACAAGCTTTGTGGATGAGAAATAAATTGCTTATTAAACTATTGAGACTGAGAAATTGTCTATTACCATAGCACAACATTCCTCATAAAACACTCTTCTTATGCTTCACTTTATGACAAATAAGTAATTATTAATTAAACATAAATAATTTATTCCACTCAAATAGCCATCTTCTTATGTGTTGTGCTCCTGCCTAAAGTTTTGTTTGCATAAATTGTTTTCCTAATGAAACTGATCACTATAGATCATTTTCCAACTGTAAGATTCGATGATTCTATGATCATTTTCTAATAATTATAAACCAGAGTTGGTAATGTTCAATTTACTTAACAACTGACACATTAAGTATACTTCGTCAACAGAGCTGAATTCAGAAAATTATTACCTTTTTTGAGCACAAGAGATGAAGATGCATGATGCACAAATTGCTCAGTGCTAGAATAACTCACTCAGTGAAGAGAATGGAAAGAAAGAACACTTGACAGGTTTTTAAAAAGCAGTATTGAGGGGCAATACCCTGTTTATACTCATTTGTGAGGCTCCTAGTGATAATAGTGTCACTTAAACTACTACTGATTGTTTAACAAGGGAATTCTCACTGAATTGTAGACAGCTTACAGTTAAAATAACTCTTTGTAACTATTCTTGAAATGTTATGTTCATTTTACACAGCTTTTATTGGAGCCTAATTTCAAAGAAACTTAAACATCATATTAAAGTCCCAATTTGTAGACTCAAAGCATTAATCTCTTGGCTTTTAAAGTACGTTTTATGAACTACAAAACCATGTTATCTTAGGATGTGATTTTCTGTGGTAAATTACTGACCCAATAATGTTTCTGATGTCCTATAAATTATATTTTGGCCTATCACTCCAGCCATATTTTATTTCAAAAACCTCATATGTACCAAAACAATTCTTGGCATAAAACATAAGTAGATTAGGTCTTTGCCATTGAAGAACTCCCTTGTCTGTTATTCTAGTTTCTGTTTCCTCCTGTCACTCTATGTCTGTCTGTTTCTTATACAGACATACCCAAATACCTGCACAAACACATGCATGTACACATACACACACACACACACACACACACACACACTATTGCATACAACACTGTACCCCTTTATTAGTCTTTGCTGAGGTTCTTTTTAATAGTTGTTCTTTATAATAGTTGTACTCAAGTAGAGAGGCAGTTTGGTTTGGACGCTGCTTAGGAAAGACTTGGCTTCCTGTCATAGAACATATTAGTTTATCAGTCTGTTCCTCAATCCGACTAATAGGTTGTTTGCAGGAGGATAAATGATTTATATAGTTCTCAATGGAGTAATAACAGGACCATCTGTGGAAAGCATCAATGAGTCGTTGACAAGGTTTGGTAGCTGAGAAGCCTTCAACTAATCTGGTCTCCTTGTAATCATCTAGGTGTCTCCGAAATGAGTACAGATTATTATAATAGATTTTCATGAAGTTCAGATAGTTTATCTCTTTCTCTCTGCCTCTCACTTTCTCTCCCCACCCCCATCCACTTATCTGCATATTATGCAGCCCACATTTACTTTCTCACCCCTCTCTGTCTATTTATATTGATTATCCCAATTATGGAATCTATTGGAAGGTGTGGAAATTTTGTTGAATATTATTACCTGGTATGGGAATTATAATAACTTACTTTTCATTCAAACGTGCATTTTTCTTATTTTTTCATTTTCTGTTTTGTTGTTAGCAGTGATTTGGAAGTAGAATATACAAAAATACAGCTCAGAGCAAGAAGGAACATTTGGAAATTATGCAAAAATTGCATCCAAAATTTTACCAAGCATTTGAGTTAAACAGAGTAAAATTGTATCCTGAGATGCTGGCTGAATTTTAATGATATCATTTGGTTCCTAACTTATGTATCAGGCAGAAAAGTCTAGAAAAATGTAAAATATCTTGGGAACCGATGACATAGCTTGACTACACCTGTCTTCTCATGTAATTTTGAAGAATTTGCCAGTTTTACCTGCACGTGGCATATCTTTTTGTTATTGCCTCATAGTAGTTAAGGTTTCTAGTTTCATACAGTCTTGCCTAAATTAGATTTTTCTATAGAAGAGCATCCTCAGTGGATTAGAGTACTCCAAAATGCAAAAATAAACTCCACTGAAGTTTGGGTCTCTAGTGGAATAAAAATTAAAATTAGACTAAATGTTAAAAGAAAATCACAATTTTATATACATTATTACCAAAGATCATTGAAATTTTTAAATAGGTATGCCAAAGTTAAATTAAAACAAAAGTAAGCCTTCGAAGTACCTCCTCTGAGAGGGTATACTTATTCGATTGGTGCTGCTTTCCAAAGCCCATTTTGGTGGCATTCTTGAAGAATATTTTTAAAATAAGACTATGAGTTGTATAAAAATGTCAACCTAATTTATTTAGACTTCTACTTTGGGTCAGGCCCAATACAAATATATCCAGCTTTGATTGTTCAATAATTAATTAACAAAAATCATTATGCATATGCCATCATAGGTCTTATCTATGGAGGATATAAAAGCAAACCAAATAGTACATTAATAAACATTCTGAATGCTTTTTTATGATCATAAATAATGCTACAATAAAGCTGACATTCTATTGGCAGAAAAATATATTAATTAACTAATAAAAAATAAGCCCTATATTTCCTTCATGATAAATCCTGTAAAGAAGATTACAAAGTGGTATGAAAGCATGTAATAGATAGATTTAATTTAGAATGAGGAAAGTGCCATTCTATTTACAATATAGAAGATAACTTTGCAATGTAGGAGAAGGCTTGAGATAAAACAAATACAAAATCTACCAGGAAATAAATCATAAACAAATTTTCTACCTTTGGAAAGCATTGTATATTCAAGGAACTGAAATATGTCCTTCATTAAGGGCCATGAGAAGACAAAGGCTTGGTGAGTTGTTAGGCTCCACGGTTACTCAACAGAGCTTTTAATCCCATGCTTCCTTATTCTTTCCTCAAACAAGAAAAAGATTTCACCTGCTTCTGCAAGTATTGGCTGAAAATCCAGGTAGGCTGAATCCTGGGAGGAAGCTTTAGTTTCAATATCTGAGTGAGGCTGAAGTAGGGAAGGGTTTCCCCTAAAAAGGGAATCAAATGTATACTTTTACTAAATTAATTATGATTTGGGAAGGAAATGACATATACATGCATAATAATATTTGGTAAAAATTAATTCACTATGTGCTTGCTGTATTATTTAGGAGTATTTTTTTCAACTCTAGCAGAGAAAAGAAAACACAGTAGGATGGAGGAAACTCAGGAGACATGATAAGAATAGATAATAAGTAGGTTACTAACTGGTGAGACACATTACTCATAGATAGAATAAATGGAACACATGTGTTTTGAATATAGACAAAAATAATGGAACAATCAAGAATATCTTATACATAGAAAAGAATAGAAATGCCAAGTAAATTTTAAATATAGAGAGCAGATTATGACAGCTCCAGATTGACAACTTATGTATATATTTTGTTGTTGTTATATATATACATATATGTATATATATTTATTGTTGTTATATATATGCATATATATGTGTGTATATACATATTTGTTGTTGTTTACATGAAATTCAGATTTAACTTAGTGTGTAAATTTCATCTGGAAAATATAAATTTATGATACACATTGTGATCTATTCTGGCCCCATACAGATAAACCCTAGAGCTGCTAGGCACATTAGGTAGGGAGCTACATGTGTAGCAAGTGTCGTTGTAAATCTATTTCTGCAATAGAGCAAGTGTGTCATGTTGACTCTAGGCACCTTCCATCTACTAAACCCCTGTCCTAAGCCTCAACTCTGGTCCTTGTAACCACACCATCTGTAGGGTAGCCTGATGCTGCAGAGTGACAGGACATATGACAATTTCATGGCAGAGGATTCAGGCAATGCATTAGTACACTTGGGCTGCTATAACAAAATAACACAAATTGGGGTGTTTAAATAACATAAATTAATTGCTCACAGTTTTGAAGGCTGTGACATCAAAGATCCAGGTGCTGGCTGATTAAGTTCATTGTGAGGGCATATGACATTTCTTCCATGTGAAATCAGAGAGGTAGGGGTGGGGGGAGAGCTCTCTGGTGTCTCCTCTTATAAGGACACTAATCTGCCAGGTGTGGTGGCTCATGCCTGTAATCCCAACATTTTGGGAAGCCAAGGCAGGAGGATCACTTGAACCCTGGAGTTTGAGACCATCCTGGGCAACATAGTGAAACACCATTTCTACCAAAAGGAGGCTGAGGCTGCAGTGAGTGAATATAACACCACTGCACTCCAGCCTGGGCAAAAGAATAAGACCCTGTCTCAAAAAAAAAAAAAAAAAAAAAAAAAAAAGACATGAGTTCTGTTAGAACAGAGCCCTATCCATCCTTTTGACTTCATTCAACTTTTATTACTTCCTTAGCGGTCCCATGTCCATTACAGCCCCACTGCACACTGGGGTTAGGTCTTCAGCACCTGAACTTTGAATGAACACAGTCTATTACAGTCTGAGTAGTATTTTAACAAACATATACATGATCCTATAAATATTTACTTACAATACCTCTTTCCCCTTCCTTCTTGCTGTATGTTTTAAATCAATTTAATATATATATGTGTAATTTCAGTAACTTAATTTGGTCATTAGTTTTTCTGTCCTGTTATCAATGGATAGCTTGAAAGGTAAGTACTTGTTGGCAAACATTTCATTAACATAATTTTCCACATACAAATGTGGGAAATTGGGCAGATTTTTGACCAGAAAGTTCTGACATTTTACTTCTAGAAATTTATCCAAAAAATAACAGTAATAAATAGACTAAAGATCTTATTGCCTTGTGTTTAATGAAAAAGGTGAAAGCAATCGAAGATCTGATACACTAAAAGGATTTATTAAATGACTTATGACACATCAAAAGAATTAAACACCAAGCAATCACTAAATTTGACATTGAAGAAGAATACAATTCAAAGGAAAATGACACAATTTATGGGTAAAAGCAGGATGCAATCTGACGGAAGTATAAATTGCTGTAGTTTTCTTAAAAAGCAATTTAGTATTATATGTTTAGGTCTGACATATATACCTGACAATCTATCTCTTACAAATCCAGCTCATAGAACTGAAAGTGCCAGTATATAAGTCTTTATGTGTGCAGGATGTCTTTTACTTTCTCCATCAAATCCATACTTCTCCTTCTTCATTCTGTTCCTTTCCCCCTCCCCACCAGACTAATCTGTAGAGATTATGTGAATGGTCTTTTGTGCCATTTCACTTCTGATTGGGCAACATCAGGAGGAGGCTGGGGAAGAGCTGGGTAGAAGAGTGAGATCCGGATATTTAATTTATTGACTCCTTTGAGAGGTAACTTGAGGCTGGCTACACTTATCAACCACAGGTCTTTTGTCATCTTAAAGCAGTCTTTTTTATGTGACTCTCTTCTTCAATTTATGGTAACATTTACCTTTCTATGTCCCTTCTGTTCTAGGGATGATAATAGCTTTATACTAGTAGTTCTAAGTCAGGGGTATGTCCTTTTTGTCTCCCTTACACTTTCATTTTTGAAATTATCTTTGAGATCAGATTGATTCAGTATATAAGGATGTTAATTGCAGCATAGTTTGAAACTAAAAATAACAAGAATTACATAAGAAGGATATTGGCCCATACAATGTAATTTGCCTTTTATAAGGAACAAGTTAGATATATGTTAGTAAAAATAAATAGATACCCATAACATGCTGTTGTTAGAATAGCACTTTACAAGGTAATTGATGAGGTACAATCTCATTCTTCTCTAAACAATCAACAATAGGTCCTATATTTGTGTGCTTATTCATATGCATATGTAATTCTGTATATCTTCAAATACATATTTTATATAGGTTGAACTTTAGGGGGCATTGTTTTATTGGTTGCAGTGAGCACATGTCAATTTTGTAACTAGAGAGTAACATTCCAAAAAATTTTAAAAATTGGTTTTAAAAGTAACTTAAAAAATAAAACACTTAAAAATGCATATATAGTGTGTTACTATATATATATATACATATACTGTTATATATACACTGTTTTATATATATATATATACTGTTAAAAATACCCAAAGGGATACATCAAAATTCTAACAGCATTTGTTTCTGTGTGCTGGCATTGCAGGTGCCTAATTTTTTTCTCTCAATTTTTTTTTTCCTTTTATTGTAATTATTATTATTATTATTATTATTATACTTTAGGTTTTATGGTACATGTGCCCAATGTGCAGTAAGTTACATATGTATACATGTGCCATGCTGGTGCACTGCACCCACCAACTCGTCATCTAGCATTAGGTATATCTCCCAATCTTCTTGTTTTTGTTCTTCCTCTATCTCCTCCTCCTTCACCACTAAACATAAATCATGTTATTAATAAAATATGATAAAATAAATTAACATTAAAATTTTATGTTAATAAAATATTGTGACAAACTTTTAAAAGTATGTGTCATAATATTTTTGACCGGAAGGAAGGTCAGACATGCCTCATTGTTGACTGTTTAGAGAAGACTGAGATTGTACTTTGCTCATTACATTGTAACTTGCTATTCTAACAACAACATGTTATGGATATCTATTTACTTTAACATAGATCAGCTTGTTCTCTATAAAAGATGAATTGCATTGTATGAGGATTACTTTTAAAAGTATGTGTCATAAAAGAGCATAAATTAAAAATAAAATTCTAAGCTCTCACTGACTGAACAAACTCCCTCTTGGCCAAGGAGATCCCAGAGAAACCTTTAAAACTGAGTCCCCAGTCATGACAGGAAGGAAGGTCAGACATCCTTCATTATACCCCCTGCCGCTTTAGAGTTCAGGCACAACTGGCCAGCATTAATGTTAAAATAGAGATCATAAGACTGACATTGCAGACTCTTTGCGGCAATAAAATAACAAATTATAAACAAGAGCTAAGGCCTTTCCAAGCAAGGGTTAAATCACGCCTGCTGGCCATCAATCTCACTAAACAGGTCATATTGTGGCTGAATCATCCTTATCTTAATTTAAACATTCATTTCTGTTAACTCCAAGTTTTTGGACAAAGCCTTATTTCTTTAATAAATTGCAGGTTAAATAAATCTCTGAATCCTCCTATGATTTGCAAGCCCTTGCTTCTGGATATCCTAACTTTTCAGTCTGAACCAACCTTCCACGAATTGACTGACGTCATTGCCTGTGACTCTTGCCTCCCTAAAACGTATAAAACCAAACTGTCATCTGGCCATCTCAGATGAACTTCACTAGGACTCCTTCAGACTTTGATTCCTTAGGCTGAGGTCACTCATACTGGCTCATAATAAGCCTCTTTAAATTATTTTACGGAGATTGATTTTTCTATTCACAAAAGATACAGACAAAATAAGTTACAACTTAGTTCTGACTGGGTGCAACAGAAATGGCTTTCTGTAAAAGGTGTAATTTGAACCAACAAAAAGTGTGAGAAATCTAGACATGGAGAGATTATAGGAACACATAGCTGGTGAAAGAAAAGGTACAGATGAAAGCATTGTTCTTGTAAATTATAGGATATGCATCTGTCTTGGTAAACCATTCATTTTTACTAAACTATAGAGTGTAAGACTGAGAAGTAAAGTTTGAAAATCACATAGAAATAAGTTCATGGGAGGCCATGTCATGGAGAGATGTATAGAGAGAATGGAATGGAATGAAGGCTTATTTGGAGGAGGTATTTTTTAAGCATAGTAGTGAAATATTGGAAGTGGTAATTTTAGAAGATAACTCTGGCATGATTGTACTAGACAGATTGAGACTTGTAGGGAGGTGGGAAGAGAACCAAAGACACAAGGCCAGGGAGGAGGTTGCTGTGATGGTCCAGGAGAAAGAGGAGAGTTCTGTACGTGAACAGTGGCATCGGTAATGAAAATGAGGGCTAGGCATGAGAGGTGTACAAGGAAACCATTTGCTTCCAAATGATTGTGGGTTATTTTTTTTTTCAAAATTACATTTTTAAGGTGAAAACTGTGAAAAGGGTGAGGAAGAGTAAAAGATGTGATGGTTAACATTGAGTGTCAACTTGGTTGAATTGAAGGATGCAAAGTAATGTTCCTGGGCATGTCTTTGAGGTTTTCGCCAAAGGAAATTAACATTTGAGTCAGTGGACTGGGAAAGGCAGACCCATCCTCAGTCTAGGTGGGCACAATCTAATCAGCTGCCAGCTCAGCTAGAATTAAAAACAGGCAGAAGAATGTGGAAGGACTAGACTGGCTGAGTCTTCCGACCTACATCTTTCTCCCATGCTGAATGTTTCCTGCCCTCAAACACCAGACTCCAAGTTCTTCAGCTTTTGGACTCTTGGATCTTCGACCACAGACTGAAGTTTACACTGTTGGCTTTCCCACTTTTGAGGTTTGGGGACTTGGACTGGCTTCCTTGCTCCTCAGTTTGCAGATGGCCTTTAGGACTTCACCTTGTGATTGTGCAAGTTAATACTCCTTAATAACTCCCATATATATGTGTGTATATATATATATGTGGGTACAAACTCCCATATATATATGTGTGTGTGTGTGTGTGTCTGTGTGTGTATACGGGATTTTATTTATATATATGTGTGTGTGTATATATATATATGGGAGTTTATTTATATATGTACACACACACACACACACACACACACACACACACACACACATCTATCCTATTAGTTATGTCCTCTAGAGATTCCTAATACAAAGATATTCAAAAGTTTGAGTGTGGGTGACTCAGAAAGGCCTGAGAGCATTACTAAAGCAGAGAACTTCATGAAAAGAGCAGGTTTCACTGGTTTCGGTTCATCATTTTGAGCATTCAGTGAGCCTCCTTCATTAGCCTCTATTTTCTTCTTTTAAAGTAGCTGTTACCAAGGTTGTCCAAAATTAGAAACTCTGATTGAACATTTCTTCCTCAGGTGCTCTTAGAACATCTGCATTGGAACGCATAGGAGTCAAACGTTAGAAATGGGAGAATTTAGTCCAGAGGAAAGTGACTAAAGCTACTAAAATAGATGTGGGAGATTTCCCACACAAAGTTGATGTCTGATACCTGATAATTGTCTGAGATTGTCATTGGAATGAATACTGCGGGACAAGATTAAGGCAGAAGCAGATTATAAAAGGTCAGAATGAGAAGAGGAACCAAGTATCATTTGAAAGAATGTCCCAGGCATGAAACACTATGGACAAGCTGACACAAGATTTTTCTTAAACGTACTGTTTTGTGTAAGTAAGCACGGAGTGGTTTAATGTACTACTTTGAGCCAAAGTTGTAGTTATTCGTGTTCCTTTGAACTAGATCTAACTAGATCTAGCAGCACTACATTCTTACGCTTGACATTTGCCTTTTTGACCAGGAGTTGTATGAGATTTAAATGTGCAATCAGGCATCACGATTTTGGGTTTTGTTCTCTTAACTGAGGGTGCTATTTTCCAGATTGTCAAAAATGTTTTTTGAAAAAAAAAAATAACAGCAATGATAAAGATAAAAATAATAGTGGTTGTAACAATGTCCAAAGGCCTGCATAGGCACCTTCTCATGTAATGGTCGTCTCCTCATTACGAGTTGATTATTTTGTCTCTCTTCAACTCTCAGAGCTTTAGTTCTTATATTCAAAAATGATCTTTTCCACGAGGTAAATATTCAGATACCGTATGAACTGGTCATTTTAGAGAATTTCATACAATAAATCTTAATGTACAGTTAATTTGGAATGTTATCTTACTTATTTTATTTATGCAGCAGTTTAACTTTGACACCTATAGATTCGTAAGAAAGCTATTCTTATTTGGGGGGAAGACATTTATTCATACAGATATTTTATTCTTTCTAACTGTGTAATATGCCGGTGAAGAGACCTGCTTCAATTCTTTGGGCATGAGACAAAATTTCAATGTGAGGAAACCCATTTTCAATAAAAACAGGTGCTCTAAGAATGTTGATTTAGTGATTGTGTCTCCGGGGGTCTGCCACAATCTAAATTCTAATTTCATTAATTTATATTAATGATAATTCTGTGTGTTTGTATACCTGAATTATATATATTTTAATTTCAGGTGTATAAATAAAAGACACTAAACAAATTAATACAAAAAGGAAAAACCAGCCTAAGGTAGCTTGAAGTCATTTGAAAGACCCTAAGCTTAGCCACTTCAGGAAACCAGATAAATCCCCAAATTTTATTAGATGAATCAATAGCCATTCTATGCCAATAATTAGCTTATATATCTACATTTGTATCTCAGTATGCGTTTTGAAAAGTAGTTCCTTTTCAGTAAGATTGTTTTACAGTTTAAATTGTCTCTAATTTAAATTGGCCCTCTCTCCTAGTGATCTCCAGTTGTTGAATGTAACTTGAGTCCCTACTGACAGTTGGGCCTGTTGGTTCAAGTGAGGAATATCATTTTAAGCAGTTCCAGGTTATAACGTAAAATTAAAATTCTCTAAGCAGCAATATCTGCTGATATTTTGCTCACTTTACTACAATAATCCAATTTGCTTGTTTGGAAACCAGTATGACTAATTAACTGAATAAATGATCAGAACGAACTAGCAATAGAAAGTTTCTTATTTAATACAGCTTCCAGCTTTGTAGACAGGCATTTTCTCAGGGCTCATCTTTGGCGCAATAGTTACTGAGTTTAGGTGGCAAATTTAATCTAGACCTCACCTACAGTGGAAAAGACACTCATAAATTACCACTGGGATTATTTATTGGCTCTGTTAGTAAAATCTACAGACACTAAAAACTCTGTAATAACAGCTATAATAAAAAGTATGGGTACAGTCAACTTCCTCATACACACCACCTTGTCACAGAGAATTAGGGACATATTGTGATGTTATCAGTCAAATTAGTTTCCCAGTTCAATTGATTTTACTAATGATGCGTAAGTATAATTCTATAAAATTTCTATAAAAATTGAAATGAACCAAAATTCCAATTCAGACAAAAGAACCATTTTCCCTGAGAAAAGTCAAAAAATAGGGATAAAAATATTTGCCTAAAATGAACCTAACTTTAATTCATAAAGATTAATCAACTTTAAAAGGGTGAGGGGCCGGGCACGGTGGCTCATGCCTGTAATCCCAGCACTTTGGGAGGCCAAGGCAGGTGCATCACGAGGTCAGGAGATCGAGACCATCCTGCCTAACACGGTGAAACCCTGTCTCTACTAAAAATACAAGAAAATTAGCCGGGCGTGGTGGCAGGTGCCTGTAATCCCAGCTACTCAGGAGGCTGAGGCAGGAGAATGGCGTGAACCTGGGAGGCAGAGCTTGCACTGAGCCGAGATCGTGCTACTGCACAGACTGCGTCTCAAAAAAAAAAAAAAAAAAACGTGCAAAAAACTTAGACATGGAGAAATTATAGGAGCATGTAGCAGGTGGAAGAAACAGTACAAGTGAAAGATTTGTTTTTGTAAAGTATAGGATTTACCCTTCATCCATTCCTCATTTTGATTTATTTATTATCTAAAATGAGAATAGAACTGTATTTTAACTTTAGCAATATATTTTTATTTAAAAATAGGCAGGGAAAACCAGATTATAACTAGACATTGTCAATACGATAGTCACTTTGTACATTTAAAAAATATAATTTCTTATTCAGATATGGCTATAACTATTCAAAACACAAATAAAGCTCAGGCTTTATTTCTTAGGTTATTTGTCTATCCCATAAATTTTCACTGAATGTCTATTTTGTACTTGGCTCTACTTTCTATCCCAGGGAGAAGTCAAAGGGTATCATAGAAAATCTTTACGCTGTGAAGGAAGAGACCTGTGCGTGTGACCCAGAACCTTGCCTACCAGTTCTTTATCATTTAAATGACTTAATTAAACCTTTCATACCTCAGGAGAAGTTAAGAACACTCATCTTAATATATCTGTAAAATGTTTAACACAATGTATGACAAACAGTAGATGCTGTTAATAATGGTTTATTTTCATTTTTTACTTGTCTGAGATTTAACTATGAACAATACATGATCTTTACCCATAAGGGACCAAAACAATGGGTACAATATGAATGTAAAAAAGTACAAAGGAATATTATGAAGTGTTACCTTTGTTAAAATGGTTCTAAAGGCCAAACATAGGGCTATAGGGCCATATATTCACACACACACACACAAACAAATACATATGAAATCTTTCTGAATTTCAGAATGGATACATAATACACATCATAAAGAATATATGACATGGAACACCATAATTCAGACATACAGGAAATAATGATGATGGTGATAATAATGATGGTACAAGAATTGTGACAAACATTGTGTAAAATGCTTTACATTATTTTAGATGTCCTCAAAACAACAGAATAAAACTTATCATTATCCAACGAGGACACTGAAGATTGGAAATATAAAGTAACTTTTCCTATATCACACAATTAGGGAGTGTAGGATAAGGAACTAAACTCAGTTCATGTTCATCAAAAACAAATCTTTTATTAACATTGTAGCTCACCTCTACAACTCCAATGCAGCTTTATTCATTCTGCATTATTATTTGTTTATTTATTATTTGAAATGAGAAGAATGCTATATTTTAACATTTAGTGATGTATTTTTATTGAAAAATAGGTAGTGAAAACCCAGATTATAATTAGACATTGTCAGTACAATAGGCACTTTGTCCATTTTGAAAAACACAATTTATTTCTTCAGATATGGATATAACAATTCAAATTGTAAAGCCATTTATTGCACACCAACATTGCCTTATGTGGGAGACAACTTAAAAACAACTTAAAATACACACACATCTATTTAGGAATAACCTAGAAATTACAGAATCCAGCTGACTAGAAGCCTTCCAGCTGTTTTCACATATGAACTAATCTGACTTTCATTTCTTTCCCACTGACTTTCTTCTATAAGGTGAATTTTTTCATAATATCATATTGTTTTTTCTCTCCTGAGGCACCAACAATAATACATTCTTTATTCTTGGTGAAGAGCATGTATTTCAGTGATATCTTCTTGCCATTAACTTTCATTTATCAACTTAACAAATTTAGAGACTACTAGTAATCTAAAATATTTAAAATAATATTGTTTTCACATTAACTATTAATTAATCCATATCATATAGAGTAAAAAGCATGATTTCATAAAATCATCTACATGAGCAAACCTCAATTACTCATTGTTCTGAGGGATCAAGAGTGACAAAGAATAATTGAAATACACAGATAATCCCTGAAGGCAAATCTGTACTTTTTTAGGAAGTTGTTACAAAAATACAAATAAGAAATAATATAGGCTTAAATTAGCCCAGTGGCAGGGGGATTGAAAGAAAGCACAAATTAAGAATACTCAAATACGGAATTTAACGAATTTTTAGAAATTTTTGGATATCTGTGTACAGAAGAGAAAGGAGATGAAGTTAATTTTGTATTCTGAACTGAGTGACTCGGGGGCATTATAGAATCACTGTAGCACAGAAATAGGAAGGATATTAGAGTTCATCTGGCTCCAGGATTCAGATCCAGATATTTGGCCATTGAATGACTGACTAAAGAGTTCCAAATGGCCAAAAGAAGATTTGGGATATTAAAATCAGAACCCCAAGCTGCCAAATACTCAGTTACGTTTTATTTCAGATATCCTTAATTTGGAAACAAAAGTGAGAGAATCAGCACATAGGAGCGTGTGTGCATGTGTGTGTGTTTCGGGGGCTGCTGGTGATGAGTTTGAGACAATAGATTGTAAGCAGCAGATTTATGTATGTTCTAGTCTACTCTCAGAAGCAACAAAATGTATGATATACTAAGGAAAGCTTTCCAATCTGATTGACCTTTAATGTTGGTATATTGGCATGTAAGTGTGTAAGCTTTTATTATCTGAATGTTTAATTTTTGAGGTGAAGCCTTTCTATAATATCTGATTCATACAGTGGTGATGTTGTTTTTCACATAATGTATAGATATTTAAGTATTCAGCTATTCTAACTATAATACTACAACTCCTGGCAGGAACCATTGATACAGCCGTTTCATTCATCAGAATGTTTCTTCAGCTATACTATATATGTTCAAAATAATAAGTTTATGGTACTATTGATTTCATTTTTGTTTGTAAGAACAAAAAGTTAGCATCATTCAATCTCTTAATGTAGCTTTTCAAAATAGAAAAGAACCGAAAATCTCTTTACATCTTAATATGGAATGCACTCCAAAGTACACAGAAAACTATTTCCCCATATTTCTAAGACAGATGAAGAAAAAAAAATATACACACACACACTTGCATGTGTACAAAAATTCTGGAAGCATAAACAGAAAACTAGAAGTAATGGTTTACATGCTGGAGAATCAGAAGTAGGTGGATAGGAAAAAAAATGAGTGGGGAAATTTTCACTGAAAACTTTATATTTTCAAGTCTTTGAAAGATTTGAATATATTATCTAGTCAATAAATAGGCAAAGAAACTTTAGTTCTACTTACTAGACAAAGTTTATATACATGTACACATATAGTTTAAATATATACATATATTTATGTATACACACATATATACATATATATTTGTATACATAAAACTATTTCTCTGGTCAAGTTTCTCTTTTTTTCTCTCTTAAAATTGGTAAGAACAAAAACAAGAAATGGGGAAAGGATTCCCTATTTAATAAATGGTGCTGGGAAAACTGGCTAGCCATATGTAGAAAGCTGAAACTGGATCCCTTCCTTACACCTTATACAAAAATCAATTCAAGATGGATTAAAGACTTAAATGTTAGACGTAAAACCATAAAAACCCTAGAAGAAAACCTAGGCATTACCATTCAGGACATAGGCATGGGCAAGGACTTCATGTCTAAAACACCAAAAGCAATGGCAACAAAAGCCAAAATTGACAAATGGGATCTCATTAAACTCAAGAGCTTCTGCACAGCAAAAGAAACTACCATCAGAGTGAACAGGCAACCTACAAAATGGGAGAAAATTTTCGCAACCTACTCATCTGACAAAGGGCTAATATCCAGAATCTACAATGAACTCCAACAAATTTACAAGAAAAAAACAAACAACCCCATCAAAAAGTGGGCGAAGGACATGAACAGACACTTCTCAAAAGAAGACATTGATGCAGCCAAAAAACACATGAAAAAATGCTCACCATCACTGGCCATCAGAGAAATGCAAATCAAAACCACAATGAGATACCATCTCACACCAGTTAGAATGGCAATCATTAAAAAGTCAGGAAACAACAGGTGCTGGAGAGGATGTGGAGAAATAGGAACACTTTTACACTGTTGGTGGGACTGTAAACTAGTTCAACCCTTGTGGAAGTCAGTGTGGCAATTCCTCAGGGATCTAGAACTAGAAATTCCATTCGACCCAGCCATCCCATTACTGGGTATATACCCAAAGGACTATAAATCATGCTGCTATAAAGACACATGCACACGTATGTTTATTGCGGCATTATTCACAATAGCAAAGACTTGGAACCAACCCAAATGTCCAACAATGGTAGACTGGATTAAGAAAATGTGGCACATATACACCATGGAATACTATGCAGCCATAAAAAATGATGAGTTCACGTCCTTTGTAGGGACATGGATGAAATTGGAAATCATCATTCTCAGTAAACTATCGCAAGAACAAAAAACCAAACACCGCATATTCTCACTCATAGGTGGGAATTGAACAATGAGAACACATGGACACAGGAAGGGGAACATCACTCTCTGGGGACTGTTGTGGGGTGGGGGGAGGGGGGAGGGATAGCATTGGGAGATATACCTAATGCTAGATGACGAGTTGGTGGGTGCAGCGCACCAGCATGGCACATGTATACATATGTAAGTTACCTGCACATTGCGCACATGTACTATAAAACCTAAAGTATAATAATAATAATAATAATAATAATAAAAGAAAAAAAAAAAAAAATTGGTAAGAACATTTTAAAAAGCCTATTGTGGTAGGTCCATTTAGGAATATATAAATACTCACACCAGACTTGCCTTCTAAGTGTTTGTTTACTTATATTATGATATATTGTGTGAAGTTCTAAAACCAAAAAATGTAATTTTGTTTACTAGTTTTTCAAACTATGTTATATCAAAAGCTCTCCCCTCCCCTGTTGCACCTGATTTTTATGATGGTCAAAAGTAGCAGAGTACTTAAAACTTCATATAAGAAGAAAAATATCATGCAATAATAACGTTTTTAATTAATGTTATGAATTATTAGCAATAATTAATGCTTTCGAATTTGCAATTACTGTATCTTTTGATTGTCTCAAGTAAATTTTATTACATTTATTTTCTAGATAGGAAAACTAATGCTTTTCTTAACTTAGCCATTTGAGATTATACAGTTAGAATACTAAAGAGCAAAAGTAAGAGTGTAGGTCAAATTTCAAGTCACTATCTTACTGGCTTCATGAGATATTAGTTATATATTTATTAATAAGCTCCAGTACACAAGAAGAGCATTCACAAGAACTTAAAAGGAGAGGAAGATGTAGAAGAGTACCCAATCATTTCAAAGCTTCAGCAAAACTTCAGTTTAGGTTCAGCTGGAAAACTAAGCTACAGTGTTCCCCTAACAAGACTCTCCTTGATTCATTTCCACCCTACTGACCTCATACATCCATGGGTGTTCTCCACACCTTTACTTCTGTCAGTTTACTCACTATTTCACTAACTAGAATCTCTTTCCTCTCCTTATCCACCTACTTTTGACTTCTCAGGTCAAGTGCTTCATTTCTGATGTAGCACTTACCTGGAAGATGGTTCTGAGTAGGAGGGTGAGGGGAGAAGAGTGTTGAGTACCAACTAGTATATTAAATTATCTGACATTAGCATTTTTCTGGTCATGGCATTTACACAGAAAAATACTTCTATATGACAAAAGCTTAATGCATTGACTAAAGGTATTTGCATTTCACAAGCAGATACTGAATTTTTTTAACTTAAGCAAATAAATGTATATGATCTGACAGTGGACTAAAATAAGTTTGAAGGAAAAATCTCGGGAAAAAATAGGAAAACATGTTTCCAATGCTGGACTCCACAGTTTCTTGCTGTGCTACATAAAGGCAGCATCTGGGAAGACACAGTAAATTCTTTTTGGGGTTATGTTCATCTGGCAGCACAGCAAGGTGGTTTGAGATAAATTTTGGAGCCAAACTGCCTGAATTTCAATCCTAACCTTATGAATGGGGACAAGTCACTTCAACAATTTACCCATCAATGGCCTCTTGTGAAATAAGAGGTAATATAAATGCCTACATCACAGGGTACTAGAATGGATTAAGAGGATTTAGAATGGTGCCTGGCACAGAGAAAGTGTAATAGATGTTAGCATTCAGACATTTTTACTGTTTCCTCCATCTTCTGTTTCCTTGCTGTTATGTTACATTTGCTTAAAAGTGGCTGAATTTCTAGCATGCCACGTGCAGTTGAGAGGACAAGATGCTGCATCTTTGCTGCTGCAACTTATGTTTTGCTGTGCGCTGCGTTGCATGCTTCATATCTTTTATAAAATAAATTGGACAACATGTTGAGGGGGTAAGCAGCTGAATTGTACATCATGTATCAGTTGTAGAACAGTTATCCACAAAGCTTAGAAGGTAAGATTTCATACTGGCAGTTCTCCATCCTAATGAGCGACACAGACTCAGACAAATGGAAGATACTTTACAAATCATCTAGCATAATCACAAGTTACACGTGAAACACTGAGGCTGCCTGGTGACTGGCCAGTGTTAGAAAATTATGGTGTATGGTGATGTGCAGCATCAGAAATTTTTAGTTAGAACAAATAGGCAGGGCTGTACTTGAATTTTGCCTCTTACTCCATATGGTAAATACCCCTGGGAATATTGTTTTATATTCTTCAACAGTTTATTTATATCTAAAATACATTTTGGGCATAGGTTGGGATGGGATGGAAGGTCAGGATCATATATGAAAAAGTCTTTAATCCAGAGAGTGTTTATATTAATAGTATTAGTTAAAACATGCAAGTTGTACAAAGAAGCCACAAAATGTAAAATTCTATGGTTGATTGTATTATTGTTCTCAATTACTCACTCTAGGAAATCCTTCCTGGAAGGATATGACAGCACCACTCCCAACACTCCACACACATGCCTAGACATGGGGCTTGTTCATTGACTATTTAGCCTGTAGAACACGAATGGAAGTGATGAATGCCACACAACTATAAATGTGATTAACTACATTGTCTAGGATTCTTGAATTTTTCTCTTTGCCAAGAGAACAGCGTATCTCAGGTAAAGTATTCTGCAACCTCAGCCCCACGTTGTAAAGACACACTGAATAAATCCAGAGTCAACCACTGCCTGGGGCACAACTGCCACTAAACCTCAGTCCTCAAGTAATGTAAGTGAAAAATAGATATTTGCCCTTGTAAGACACTGAGATGTTGAGGTTTCTCCTCAGAAAAATCTTACTAGTAAAAAGCCTTAAGTGATAGTTTATTTTCTTCACATAGTCCATAACAAGTGTTTATGATTAGTGGGCAGCTGTCCTTCAGGGATCATTTTGTGTCTCCAACTTTTTCAATATATGTTGTCCAAAGTCAGCTTACTTAGGATTTAAAAGCATGTAGAATTGGGAAGAGCATGAATACCTGAGAATGGGAAGTTTTTATTGGCAGGGTCTAGAAGGGAAGCACAGTATTAACTTACTTCATTGGCTAGAACTTAATCATATGGTCACATCTTACTGATTGAAGAGAAAATTGATTTTGTGAAATACTTGATAGCTTCTGCCACAATAGGCTTGCCAATAAATATCAGCTCCCTTTCTTGCCATGAAAATATACCTCCTTTATACTTCCCTTAACAGGCAATTATTTGTATATATAGCTAACAGAGTAACTTTCCCAATGATTCACACTTCTCTGGCAATTGATTCAAACACTTTCCAATATCTACAATAAATAAATTTAAAACCTCTCAAATTTCATAACTTGTTATTTAAGCTCTTCTGCTGTCTAATGCCAACTTAACTTTATGACATATATTTTTCATCTTCATGCACCCTATGCTCAGTTTGAATAGAACAATAAAACTATTGTAGTAAAAGCATCATTCATGATATCCTCTTTTTTTCCATGCACCTCCAGAAATTGACCCATTCCTCAGTTTTAATTTATCTGAATTTTGTCTTTAGATATCCCTCATGGACCACTGAGCCCTGCTAGGTACTCTTGGCCCAGACAAAAATACTGCTATTGCCTCTAGTTGTGCAACGTCATACTTAGTCTAAATCATTAGAAGAAGGCATGCCAAAAGGTAATCAGGAAAGAACCAAAGATGCCCTAAAGATCTTAGTTATGGAATTTAAGCAATAGTAGGTAGCATATGGGTTTCAAGTTAAAGGGCCGGGAAAATTAGAGTACCAATAAAAGAAAGACATTTTAAAGAGCCAAAGAATGGAATGCTCAGGCAAATGCTCTGATCCCAAGCATCAGTTGCTCTTGCTGACATTTTTCACGCTGCTCAGAGTCCAAATGTGAGCATTCAAGACTATTTAAGGCAGCTAAAATGGAACATATTCTCCCCACTTTTTAATCCACAGGACCTGTGTCACCACTTCCATAGAACTTTCCTTGATTCCTTCCATTGTAAGGTAATAACTTCTTTTTCTGAAGTCACTTTTAGCCAATAATTTCTGTAGATGACTTGATACTTCAGATATTTTCGCAATATTTTTATTTGTATACATATCATACCAGAATTGTATAAAATAAATAATATATTTAAAGCATCAAACACAGTACTGAGTACACAGGAGTAGCTCAAAAAGACTGATACTATATGCAGGAGGGACAACTCAAACTCTTTGCCTTCTTTGTTTCTTAAAAAAAAGTTTTAAAAATAATAGTTTCATGAAGAAATCAACAAATTAAGGTAGTATAAAAGATTAGGAAGCCAGTAAATGACCGTCACTTATAAACTATGACCTTAGCCAAGCACAGTGGCTCACACCTGTAATCCCAGTGCTTTTCAGAGGCCAACATGGGAGGATGGCTTCAGGCCAGGAATTCAAGACCAGCCTGGTCAACATAGTGAAACTCTGTCTCAACAAAAACTAAAAATAAAAAATAAATAAATTACCCAGATATGGTGGTGTACTGCTTGAGAATCACTTGAGCTCAGGGGTTCAAGGCTGCTGTGAGCTATGATGGGGCCACAGACTCCAGCCTGGGTGACAGAATGAGACCCTGTCTCTAAATAAATAAATAAATAAATAAACTATAATATTGGACAAATCTTTTACTTTCCTTGGATTTCATTTTTGTCTTAGTCCATTTGTGTTGCCATAAAAGAATATCTGTTGTTCAGTATTTTATAAAGAAAAAAAAGGTTTATTCACCTCCTCATTTTGCTGGCTGCCCAGAGAGGGCATTAATCTTTTCATGGATGTCCCCTGCCATGACACAAGCACCTTCTACTAGGCCCCTTCAACATGACATTTAGAATGGTTAAACAAACTATAGCCAAACTATAGCAATGTTCCTTATGAATAAATGAGTGTTGAACGAGAAGCTTTCTAAGTTCCCGCATACTTCTAATAGATATTTTTCTTCTATTGTTGTTTACCAAATTATCACAAAAAAACACTCATTTGTTAGATATTGTTCTTCTATTGTTGTTTACCAAATTATCACAAAAAAACACTCATTTGTTATCTCGTAGTTTCATGGGTCAAACAGAAGTCTGGGCACAGCATGACACAACTGGGTTCTCTGTTCAGGATCTCACAGGACTGAAATCAAGGTGTTGACAGGGCTGGAATCTTATCTAGAGACTCTGGGGAATAATCTACTTCAGATTGTTGGTAGAATTTAGTTGTTTATGATTGCAGAACTGAAGTCTGTATTTTGTTTTCATGGCCCATTGAACCTTTTTCATGCTTTAAATCTTGGACTTCCCCTTTGCCTTTAATTATATCTGCAAAGTTCCTTTTCTCATGTAACATAACATACACACAGGAGTAAAACTAAGGAGCGAAGACTATGGGACCAAAATTTTACCTACCATAAATAGAGAGATATTCAAAGGACTTCTAGAACTGTACAAAGACAGAATTAGTAGCTTTCAGCAGTAATGATTACCTAGTAATTGGAGATTTTCAAGCAGAGACATTTTAGAAAAACAATGTTTGAAGCCCATATTTTTCCCAGTCCTGAAAATAAATAAATACCTGCTATGTAATTGTTATTTAAACAATTAACTGATTGAAATTTTGTTTGTTGAATTCCACTCATAGCTATTTAATGTCATGAACAGCCTAAGGAAGGTGCAAGAGGTACTCCAGGGCATGTCAGGGTCAACAAGGAAAGAGCTGTGTGAGTATCTTTGTCTCATTCCAAAGCTAAGGGAGCCACAATAACATGTCTTCCATAAAATATCACATAAATGTGCACTTAATTTATGCCTTTTAGTTAATTCATATATCTAAGCCTGACATAAGCTTAAATATTAATGTGCATATTGCAATACAGCTAGCAAACTTGGAAAAGTATGTGAAATGTATTTAGAAATAATGCAAATTAGAGAAACTCTTCAAATATATCTGGAATGTCTCTGAATGCAGAATGAGCATCCTCTGGGAGTGTTCCAATTTTACCTGCTGTCATCGCTCTCCAAATTACTTTAGAAATGCCATGCATGGTTGAGTGCTGTATTCACAGGTGGCTCTGTATCAATGGTGTCTAATGATGGCATGCATAGGGAACAGACAGGAGGAGTAAAATATCACCTTAGAATATGTGATTTTGGTAGACCTACATTAGCAAATGTGAAGCACATTCTAATAAAACCTCCATCATCTGTAAAGCTATTGAAGAAGGAAAAGTGTCTCAGCCACCTGAATTTCCTTTCTGTCATTGATTACCTTGAATTCTCTACCTGCTTTCAAACTTGTTGAAATAGCTTCTAAAGGGCACGTATTCATTTCTTGGACTAAAAAGTTTTGTGTCATAAACATTATTGAATTACTGTTTGAGGAAATCTATCATAGATTTTTATCAAAGATTAAAGTAGAAATAGATAAATGATTGGTGACTGGTTTAAATTGCTCTGAGTTCAACAGTTACCTCAGAAATTGTATGTTCAAGTGACATGCATGAGTGGTCAAATATATTTGTAATACTAACCTAAGTTTTTACCATTTAGCTCCAATGTTAATGTGTAACACTTTCAATTAGTTAAGGATACTGGTGAATGGAAGTTTATTTTACAAAATAGAAATCAATGCTGGTGCTTGTACTACATTCTTTTAACGATTCCCAGCTCTATAACCACCTGGAAGTTGGTGAGAGACACGCATTGTGATTATTTCAAAATGCTGGATTAAATCAATGATTTTCAAACTTGAGTTGCCTATGTTGAATGACCATATATTCCGGTTTTCCCAGGAGAGATCTTATTTATGCCTGGCTTGACCTAAAAATTATTGTTTTTGTTCCCTTTCACATTCAGAAGTGTCTCAGTGAAATAATAAATTACAATAATACATAATACATAAAAAATACATAATAAATTATGCCCTATTTATGGATTGTTGAGAAAAAATGATAAAAGGTAAGGTATGCAAAAATAAAGGTAACCAAAATCAACAAATGCTTGTAATCCTTATACAACATTATGAACAAAATAAATGTACAAATGAGATAAAGGCTAGTTGGCAAAATTGATTCTAACAACAAATATTTTTTTTGTCAGAGATGATGGTATTTGCTGATACTAAATTGCTGATGTTGGGTCTAATGGGGGGAAAGTATACCTTTGAAGCAAGTTCTATATTAAATCTGTGTTTTGGAGTTTTTTTGGTATTTTTATTGATACGTCATAGCTGTACATATTTTGGGGTTGTGTGTGATATTTTAATACTTGTATATAGTGTGTGATGATCAAGTCAGGGTAATTGGAATATCTATACCTCAAATATTTATCTTTTCTTTATGTTGGGAACATTACAATTTTTCCTTTTCTAGCTAATTTGGAATATTCAATAAATTATTATTAGCTACAATTTCCCTACTGTGCTATTTAATACTACAACTTATTCCTTCTATCCAACTGTATTTTTTACCCATTAGACAACTTCTCTTCAGCTACCTCCTCTCTCACTCCCTTCCCAGCCTCTAACAGTCACCATTCTATTCTCTACCTCTATGAGATCCACTTTTTCAGCTCCTACACATGAGAACATGTGGGAGTGAGAACACGTGATATTTGTTGTTCTCTGTCTATCTTATTTCACCTAACATAATGACCTCCAGTTCCATCCATATTGCTGCAAATGATGAGACTTCACTTTTTTAATGACTGGATAATATTCCATTATATATATATACCACATTGTCTTTATCCATTCACCTGTTGATGGTCACTTATGTTGCTTCCATATCTTGGTTATTATTAATAGTGCTGCAATAAATATGAGAGTGCAGATAGCTCTTCAATATACTGATTTTCTTTCTTTTGGATATATACCTAGCAGTGGATTGCTGGATCATATTGCAGTTCCATTTTCAGTTTTTTTTTTTTTCTTAATGATTATTATACTTTAAGTTTTAGGGTACATGTGCACAATGTGCAGGTTAGTTACATATGTATACATGTGCCATGCTGGTGGGCTGCACCCATTAACTCATCATTTAACATTAGGTATATCTCCTAAAGCTATCCCTTCCCTCTCCCCCCACCCCACAACAGTCCCCAGAGTGTGATGTTCTCCTTCCTGTGTCCATGTGTTCTCATCGTTCAATTCTCACCTATGAGTTCGAACATGCGGTGTTTGGTTTTTTGTTCTTGCAATAGTTTACTGAGAATGATGATTTCCAATTTCATCCATGTCCCTACAAAGGACATGAACTCATCATTTTTTATGGCTGCATAGTATTCCATGGTGTATATGTGCCACATTTTCTTAATCCAGTCTACCATTGTTGGACATTTGGGTTGGTTCCAATTCTTTGCTATTGTGAATAGTGCCGCAATAAACATACGTGTGCATGTGTCTTTATAGCAGCATGATTTATAGTCCTTTGGCTATATACCCAGTAATGGGATGGCTGGGTCAAATGGAATTTCTAGTTCTAGATCCCTGAGGAATCGCCACACTGACTTCCACAAGGATTGAACTAGTTTACAGTCCCACCAACAGTGTAAAAGTGTTGTATTTCTCCACATCCTCTCCAGCACCTGTTGTTTCCTGACTTTTTAATGATTGCCATTCTAACTGGTGTGAGATGGTATCTCACTGTGGTTTTGATTTGCATTTCTCTGATGGCCAGTGATGGTGAGCATTTTTTCAGTGTTTTTTGGCTGCATAAATGTCTTCTTTTGAGAAGTGTCTGTTCATGTCCTTCGCCCACTTTTTGATGGGGTTGTTTGTTTTTTTCTTGTAAATTTGTTTGAGTTCATTCTAGACTCTGGATATTAACCCTTTGTCAGATGAGTAGGTTGCAAAAATTTTCTCCCATTTTGTAGGCTGCCTGTTCACACTGATGGTAGTTTCTTTTGCTGTGCAGAAGCTCTTGAGTTTAATGAGATCCCATTTGTCAATTTTGGCTTTTGTTGCCATTGCTTTTGGTGTTTTAGACATGAAGTCCTTGCCCATGCCTATGTCCTGAATGGTAATGCCTAGGTTTTCTTCTAGGGTTTTTATGGTTTTAGGTCTAATGTTTAAGTCTTTAATCTGTCTTGAATTAATTTTTGTATAAGGTGTAAGGAAGGGATCCCGTTTTAGCTTTCTACATATGGCTGGCCAGTTTTCCCAGCACCATTTATTAAATAGGGAATCCTTCCCCCATTGCTTGTTTTTCTCAGGTTTGTGGAAGATCAGATAGTTGTAGATATGCGGCGTTATTTCTGAGGGCTCTGTTCTGTTCCATTGATCTATATCTCTGTTTTGGTACCAGTACCATGCTGTTTTGGTTACTGTAGCCTTGTAGTATAGTTTGAAGTCAGGTAGCGTGATGCCTCCAGCTTTGTTCTTTTGGCTTAGGATTGACTTGGTGATGCGGGCTCTTTTTTGGTTGCATATGAACTTTAAAGTAGTTTTTTCCAATTCTGTGAAGAAAGTCATTGGTAGCTTGATGGGGATGGCATTGAATCTATAAATTACCTTGGGCAGTGTGGCCATTTTCATGATATTGATTCTTCCTACCCATGAGCATGGACTGTTCTTCCATTTCTTTGTATCCTCTTTTATTTCATTGAGCAGTGGTTTGTAGTTCTCCTTGAAGAGGTCCTTCACGTCCCTTGTAAGTTGGATTCCTAGGTATTTTATTCCTTTGAAGTAATTGTGAATGGGTGTTCATTCATGATTTGGCTCTCTGTTTGTCTGTTATTGGTGTATAAGAATGCTTGTGATTTTTGTACATTGATTTTGTGTCCTGAGACTTTGCTGAAGTTGCTTATCAGCTTAAGGAGATTTTGGGCTGAGACAATGGGGTTTTCTAGATATACAATCATGTCATCTGCAAACAGGGACAATTTGACTTCCTCTTTTCCTAATTGAATACCCTTTATTTCCTTCTCCTGCCTAATTGTCCTGGCCAGAACTTCCAACACTATGTTGAATAGGAGTGGTGAGAGAGGGCATCCCTGTCTTGTGCCAGTTTTCAAAGGGAATGCTTCCAGTTTTTGTTCATTCAGTATGGTATTGGCTGTAGGTTTGTCATAGATAGCTCTTATTATTTTGAGATACGTCCCATCAATACCTAATTTATTGAGAGTTTTTAGCATGAAGGGTTGTTGAATTTTGTCAAAGGCCAATTCTGCATCTATTGAGATAATCATGTGGTTTTTGTCTTTGGTTCTGTTTATATGCTGGATTACATTTATTGATTTGCGTATATGGAACCAGCCTTGCATCCCAGGGATGAAGCCCACTTGATCATGGTGGATAAGCTTTTTGATGTGCTGTTGGATTCGGTTTGCCAGTGTTTTATTGAGGATTTTTGCATCAATGTTCATCAAGGATATTGGTCTAAAAATTCTCTTTTTTGATTGTGTCTCTGCCCAGCTTTGGTATCAGGATAAGAACCTCCATAATCTCCATATTGGCTACATTACTTTATGTTCCTACCAACCATGTACAAGGGTTTCCTTTTCTTCCCATCTTCATCAGAACCTGCTATTTCTTCTCTTTCAATAATATCCATTCTAATTGGGGTCAGATGATATTTCACTGGGGTATTGATTTTCATTTCCCTGATGATTAGTAATGTTTAGCATTTCTTCATACACCTGTTGCCATTTGTATGTTTTCTTCTGAGAAAAGTCTATTCAGGTCTTTTGTCCATTTTTTAATCAGATCATTTGTTTTTGCTATTTAGTCTTTTGAGTTATTGAGTTATTTATATATTCTAATTATTAATTCCATGTTGGAAAGATAGTTTGCAAAGATTTTCTCCCATTCTGCATATTGTCTGCTCACTTTGTTACTTGTTTCCTTTTCTGTGTAGAAGATATTGTAGCTTGATATAATCCTGTTTGTCTATTTTTGCATTTGTTGCCTGTGCTTTTGAAGGCTTACCTCAAAAAATCTTTGCCCAGAACAATGTTCTGTAGCATTTTTTCAATGTTTTCTTCTAGTAGTTTCATAGTTTCAGGTCTTACATTTAAGTCTTTAATTCATTTTTAGTTGATTTTTGTATATAGTAAAAGGTGGAGATTGAGATTTATTCTTCCACAATAAATATACAGTTTTCCAAGTACCATTGATTAAAGAGGATGTCCTTACACCAATATGTGCTCTTCATGTCTTTGTTGAATGTGTTAGAAGTATATAGATTTATTTCTGAGCTCTCTATTTTGTTCCATCAGTCTATGTGTCTGGTTATTTTTTTTTATGCCAGTAGCATGCTGTTTCAGTTACTATAGCTTTGTAGTATAATTTGAAATGTAAATATATCAAGAGTATCTATTCTGAGAATGAGAAGGTTTTTTTTTTTTTTTGGTATAGATATTACCAATAACTTTAAGCCTTTGTTTAATTGTTGGGAAAAATCAGATGTCAGATTTTACCAAACTCTACCAGTAAGCAATCCCTGAATGCCATTTCAAATGAAGTTTACTTGATAACTTTGTGATTTTTTGTTATTGTTGTTAATATTGCAACTTTATTAAAATCTGTAATGAATGGTAATATAATAAAATTACTTACTAGCATTAGAAACATAAGCACTTTATTAAATATTCAGAAATTATTGCTAAGAAAGTCCAAAAGCTTACTTACCTAAAACATGGCAGTTTTTCCTTATCTCCACATGCCTTTACCAGGGTAAGCCATACCACCATGCTCATTGCAATTCTCCTTGTGAGTTTATTGTAACTATCAGATACTCTACTACTGAGATAATTGGGGTCTCACTGGGTGAAAATGTTGTCCCAGGTCCAGATGCAAATAAACGCACTAAAACTGAGTGACTGTATTGCATTACAAATGTACCTAGAGAATGCAGATTATGCTCATAATATATGCCATCATTACAAATAAAGCACTGATTAAAACTTTAGAGACATTAACACCCTTTCAGAATATGCTTGGGCATCCACTTGATTGCCAAGTTGAAAAGCAATTGATTCGGCAATTCTAGTTATAATTTAGTGAAATAATTTAGCCTGTGGAAACTGAATTACAACATATTTCTCTCACATGCTAAAATTACTTATTTTAAAACATTTTGAAAATGTTCAAAGTCACATTTTAAAAAAGTGATTTGAAGGTTTTCTTAGGTCACATACTAAGATAATGTTAATTTTGTAAACTTCTTAATGTTTTTTTCAAGCTGAAACTGTCTTTGCAAAAACTATAACTGTGAAAATTATGATAGTGAAAGGGAGCTCACCTAATTGACTCCATCTTGCGTTTAACTTCCAAACTGCCCTTGTTCATTCCTGGATACAGGCCCAGCTAACCATACGAGGAATTTTGTTTACAGTTTAACTTTGAAACAAAGATGGTAACAGCCCTTTCCCAAAACAAATCCCCTCCTTACCTGAGAACCACGCAGACAGGGACCACAAGATTCCTAACTTCCGCAATTGCTCCTGTGGATAATGTTACTATTTTAATTCCTAAGATTGGTAGTTGAGGTATTTTTCAGACCCTGCATTCTGATGGATCAGCTGGTAACACCCAAACCAGTAAACTGGCTCATCTGATCTTGTGGCACCCACCCAGGAACTGATTCAGCACAAGAAGTCAGCTTCTACTCCTTATGAATTTGTCCCCAACCAACCCAACCAACAGGCATTCCCATTCCCTAGTCCTGCTGCCCACCAAATCTTTAAAAAACTTCAGCCTCTAAACTTTTAGAGAGGCTGATTTGAGTAATAATAGAACTCAAGATGCTTATTTAGCCAGCTCTGCGTGTATTAAACTCTTTATCTATGCAATTCCTCTCTTGATAAATTGGCTCCATTTGGGCAGAGGGCAAGATGAGCCAGTGGATGATTACAAACCAAGAGATACTGTAGGAAAATTAGAAGAAAAAAAATCAAAAACCAACTTTAGAGGTAAGTTAATAAATTATTGTTGATAATATTTGAAAAAGTTGAAGATGTTAAACAATGTAGGACACATACACACACAAGTCCTGCAGTTGAGAGGCCCTAAGTCAGCCTTGTCTTTGTTTTCCACTTGTGATATTGCTTTTGACACGTCATATTGTGTGGTGTCAAATATGTCATGAAACGCAGGAACAGTTGATATAATAAAAAAATACAGTATGAAAGGTCTTCAAGTAATTTGACAACTAAAATTTTTCAAATAAATCTTAGTCCCTTTTACATTTTCCTTCCTATATATTTTTCTTATTTACCTTTTCAGAGGTAAATCATGGCTTTGAATTAGAAATGTAATTTCCATTTTATTTTAATAAACATTCACCCAATTCCTAATTCCTGCAAAGTTGGTATTCTGTTGGAATATGGAATATGATATAATCAGTTTTCTTATTTGTAAAATAATTTTGACCATAAAGTTCTCCTCAAATCAAAATTGAAGAGTCTGTTTATTGTAAAAAACATTTATAGATACTCCGGAATCACTGAACTTAATTTGATATTTAAATTATTTTGAATATATTTTAAGACAAGGAGAAAAATATGAATTAAATAAGAGAAATCTCTCCTCAGCATTTTGAGAAATAAAATAATGAAATATAATATTCTTAAGACACAATACAGACTGAAAAATATAGTCTCAGATGATAGACCACTGTAGGGGTTAATAGCTTTGACCCATTATTAACTTGGAATGTTACGATTCTTACAGACCAAAATAGATTGTGAATGATACCCAGGGAGTTTAAGCCATTCAATAGGAGTTAAAATAATTATTACAGTGAAGAACACCTTCTGACTCCCTGTACATCATACCAGCTGTGCCCAGGGCAAGCCCATTTTGTTCTTTCTTTCAGATCATCCAGATTGTTACTTGTTTGAGTTGCAAACTGATTGATTAAAGGGATTGTCCATGACTAGCTATCTGGATTTAGGAACAAGGAGTTGGGGCAAGGTGTTTATATAGATTGTCAGACATGCTGTTCAAACAGAGAAAAAGCTGCAGTACAAAAAAAAAATGTCAAAATGTCATTTTACAGCACTTCTTTTTAGTAAGCTGTTTTGTTTGTTAATTTGATCAATATCTTTTGAGTATATCAACCTTAAAAGACATAATTGAAAACAAATTTGTTCAGTAGGTGTTCCCTGCTTTCAAGGAGTTTCCAGTTTATTGGTAAGCTAGAAAATATTGATACAAATCTAGTGTCATGTGAATGATCCGATAAAGAATTACAGGGTAGAAGACAGAGTCACATGGTTATGTGGATGGATTTAGGGACAATATGGTAAAGAGAACACAGATGTTAGTTTAGAGATAGGTTTGATTAGATGGCCCCAAAGAGTGATGAATATGGCATGCTCAATGTAAAAAAGGCAAGGCACAGTTTAGGTCAACGAGGTATCCAGAGAGATGGCATTTGTGTTTCATATAATAAGCTACTGGAAAGAAGAATGGAAGTGTTGTCATAATGTGGAGAGACTCTGCTTTCCAGATGCTAGCTCACTTATGAATTCTAATAGATTGACTGTAGATTGTTTTGGATATTTTTGGTGCACTCAAATGTTTTCTGCTAATAGTGGCAGTTTTATTTCTTTTTTTGCAATTCTTAAAAAATTTATTTTTATTTTTATTTTTTGGCTAGTGTACTGACTAGGATCACCAGTATAAGGTTGAAAAAAGTGGAGATTGCAGACATACATTCTCTTATGAAAACAGGCATTCTTATTTCCAATGCCAGAAACAACATTATTAATATTTCACGATTATGAATATTTGTTGTTTTAGATATTTCTGATGATATTAGAGAAATTACCCTGCATTTCTTGTTTTCAAAGCACTTTTATTATAAATTAGTGTTGAATTTCAGGAGAAGTTTGTTCTGAATCTATGGAGATAAGCCTATGATTATTCTTTTTCATGTTATTTATATTAACTTTTCATCCTTGAAATTCAGGAATATATTTTTCCTAATTTTAATATGTCTACATTTTTTTAATCTTTTGTTCACGTGAACTTACTTATGTCCTGTTAAAAAATCTTTTGCAAAGCTCACGTTGTTATCTTCATGTGTTACTCTTTAGAAGTTGTGTTATTTTACTGTAAGATTATATATATAGTCTACATGAGATTAATTATGGTTTACAATGTGAAGTTGGCTCAAGATTTATTTTTTGCTATGTGGACATTCAGTTGACCTAATGCCATTTACTGAAAAGATCATCTTTCCTCCACTACTCTGCAGTATCACCTTTGTTGTAAATCTTATTTTCATATATGTGTGGACCTATTTTGTTCCCCTTGTATGTTGATTAATTAATGTGTTTTTATTATTATTTCATTAATCATTCTTGATAGTACACTAAATTCTTTTAACATTTTTCTTCACCAACACCGGTTATGTTTTCTTGGCCTTTTTTATTTTCTTATAGATTTTACAATTAGTGTTACTGGCAGCAAATTCATAGGGGTCTGCAGCAACCTCAATTTTTGAACCCTCAGAAGAAAAAATTTGACCGAGGAGAAGGAGAGACCGAGGCAAGTTTTAGGACAGAAGTGAAAGCTTACTGAGGAGTTTTAGGGTAAGAATGAAAGGAAGTAAAGTACACTTGGAAGAGGGCCAAGCGGGCAACTTGAGAAATCAAGTGTGCAGTTTGACCTGTTGACTTGAAGTTTTATACTTCCAGCGTCTTGTGTCCCTTCTCCCCTGATTCTTCCTTCGGGGTAGGTTGTCCACATGCTCAGTGGCCTGCTAGTGCTTGGGAGGGAAGCATGCAGAGTGTGTTTACTGGAGCTGTCCATATGTTCCCTTTAGGCATTTTTCCCTTACCAGTCAAATGTTTCTAGAAGGTCATACATCAGTTAAACTCTTAATGCACATGCTTGAGCCCACTCACCCAACTCCTGAGCTCATATCAGGAAGCTGCTGATCATCAGGAAGCTGCTGTTACCAAAGGACACTGCCTTTCCCTGGCTGTGACCAATCATTATTTTAGTGAGACAGTTAACAACTTCCTGAGCATCACCTGATGGTCACCTGACATTACTGGTGTGGGTGAGGGGAATCCTCTCCTGCCTGGCTTATGTCTATCTACCTACTGTAACATTAGCTTGTAAATACCTGCAACAAATTTCTGCAGGAATGTTCACCAAGACTGCAATTAACGACCGGGTGCGGTGGCTCAAGCCTGTAATCCCAGCACTTTGGGAGGCTGAGGTGGGTGGATGATGAGGTCAGGAGATCGAGACCTTCCTGGCTAACACGGTAAAACCCCGTCTCTACTAAAAATGCAAAAAATTAGCTGGGTGTGGTGGCGGGCACCTGTAGTCCCAGCTACTCGGGAGGCTGAGGCAGGAAAGTGGCTTGAACTCGGGAGGCAGAGCTTGCAGTGAGCCGAGACCACACCACTGCCCTCCAGCCTGGGTGACAGAGCAAGACTCTGTCTCAAAAAGGAAAAAAAAGAAGACTGCAATTAATTGAGATCAATTTAACAAGACTGACATTTTGTAACATGAAGTATTTAATATATAATTTAAATTTATTTCAAAATTTTGTAATTTGGGGGTAGTTTTGCATGTCTTTCATTGAATTTATTCATATAAATTATTTTTATTTTAAATTTATTTTCAACATTTTAAATGGAATCTACATAATAGTTTTATTTTTACATTCTATTTATGTAAGAAAAATATGCAATTTTTCATACTGACCTTGAATCAGGTCATGAAATTTCCCCCAAACATTACCTAAGCTACATCTCAAAAATTTGGAGTCATATTTCCATTACAGTCATTTATTATTATTATTGCAAATTATTTCTTATTTCCTTTCTGCTTTCTTCTTTGTGATGGATAAATAATCTTTTGCTTTATTTCCAAGTGTTTTTGGCTTTTCTCTTTCTAGTTTATTTCTGGTTTCAGATAATATTTTCTGAATTACTTTGACCTTTTGAAATTTGATGAGATTTACTTTTTGCCTAAGGCTATAGTAAATTTTGGTAAGTTTTTTATGTAAGTTTTAAATAAATATGTATCTTGCAAATGTTAGATTAGTTTAAATTACCTGTTATTCAACTACTCAGTTTCCCTACTGAATTTTTGTTGACTTATTGTATCATTTATTTAAGAACATATGCTAAAATCTCCCAATTAGATAATAAATTTATGTTTTCTATTAATTATCTCATTTTTTCTACAACAAATTCTAGTACCATGATTATTAGGTCACAGAATGAAGAATTGTTGTGGCTTCTTATTAAATTTATTCATCTATCATTTTGATATATTTATCTTATTTTTTATTCTTTTACTTCTTAGAAAGAAACATTTAATAGGGACTAAGAATAGAAGCCATGTTTGTGTCTCAGGTGGACACAAGATGGCGGATCCCTCTACCATTACCCACCAGACCCACGGCTCACATACCAAGGGAAAGGAGTGGTTGAGAAGGGATTTGTAGGACAATTGAACTGTGATAACATAGAGATTCCTTGACCTAATGGCTGGATGTATGGTAGGAACTTGTTCTTACACAAGGAAGAATAGATAAAACTGGAAATTTTAGAGGCTTTCTGGAACAGGAGTTAACCAGAAGCCAACATGGCACAGTAGCTTCCAAGATGAAGCTTTGACCACTACACTCCACCCTCCTAATCCAGGTCTTACAATGTCACATGCTCTTCTCTTCTGTGATGGTCCCTGAGACTTTAGGGAGGGTGCTTAATATTGTATAGCTTTATCGGCAGTGCATTTGTTGTAGGAAAATCCAGGTTCTTATTACATGACCAGGAAAGATTAGGTACACAGATACTTTGAAGGGTGAAAAGGATAGAATTTATTGCGTTGAAAGGAAAAAGCGTTCTCCACCTCACTGGCCAAATCCCAGGTTACCACCCAAGAACAAGAGAGGCCAGGCTCCTCTCCCCAGCAAATGGTGTGAACTTCCCTAGTCTTCACCCCATTCTCCCAGTGCTCAGGCTGGCTGAAGATTCTCCAGGGAGCCCTTTTTACTTGGCAGTCTCATTAATCCCTCTAAAGAAATACATGTAACTGCCAATTGGAATAAGGACAAGGATAAAAACAAAGACCAGTCTTAACTGCTTCCTGCTGACAGGGCGTGCAAATTTTGGGAAAATGGCAGTCAGAGCTCCCTCAGAGGCCTATCTAAGGGTCCCTAGCAGAAAGAGCAATTTTTTGAGGCTCTGGTTGCATGACCGTTTGGAGTTTGATGGCCTGAAGGCGAGAAGAGACAAACTGGGTCATTAGAAAACATGTATCAAAATGAAACAAGAGGAGAGGTAAAGACAGCTCAAAAATCCAGCGGCCTTATATCACTTTGCATGGAGAGAGGGAGGCCAAAACCTCGACTGGTTTAAAAAAAAAAAAAAAAAGTTTTACCCTTTTGCCGGCATGTCAGGCTTCTGGATTCCCTTCCCCTGAGCCCAATCCTAAGCCAACCAGTCTAAGGTCTGGGAAATTAACTTTTCCCAGTTTGGAGGATCTACCTATGGGGAGTATCCTGTAGTACACAGATACAATCCTATCAGTGAAGAAAGGGCAGAGGAGGAGAAAGGAAAAAAGAAGGCATTTTCTTCAAAGGAGTCCTAAGGGTTCAGGATGCATTCGAAAGGGGTACAGACTGAAGATGGATGGTTACACTATTTCCTAGAAAATACTCAGGGTGTGTGAGAAAGGAAAAATGAGACATTCCTCTCTCTTTCCTCCATCCTTGTTTTGCCAACTCCCAGCAACTGCGACAGGGTGCCACCCATGGGTCCCAAAGTGGCTTGCACCCATGAAGCAGAGAGGGCCTACACAATAAGAATTATCCGCTCTTACCTATGCTTCTATTCTCTCCACTGTCAATAGCCTTAGAGTTCCCTAGACCTAATTTATGCCATGGATACTAGCATGACTTTTATCCATGAAATGGGAAGCTTGGCTTAATTGGCAGGAATTAGCCATGGTCATGTGTGCTGTGAATTTTTACCTCTATTATCATCTGACTCTGGATTACTTAAGTCCAGCTTTCTTTCCTAGGGCTTTCACCCGAAGCTTGGAATTGAGTCCTTCTCCAATAAAGGAGAGAAAAGGATGTCTTCTGACATGCCCAGATTACTGTTGGCTGTAGTTATATTTGCTAAGATGTGGTTGCATGATGCTTGGCTTTGGTTAGCTCCCGTGGTCTTACTTTCCCAAAAAGGAAATCTCTAGGTGATGGGCACCCTATTTATTCCCATCACCTGGCAGAATTTGCAGAATAATTACTCAGAACTAGAATATTGATCCAGATGCCTACATTACCCGTCCCTCTTGTTCTTTCTGAGCTGCAGCTGGAGATTGCATGTTGGTTCACAGGAACAAGCAGGGTTAGCCTAAAATATAGGAAAAAAACTTGAAAACATCTAATGAGTTTAGAATTTAATGAAAAATGTATGATAAGTTTTGAAACATAATTTTTCTCTCTAGTCTCCTTTTTGTTAAAAAAAATTATTATAGGACTGTGTTGTTTGCAAAATAGACTTTAGTTTA